>NC_137867.1:39457118-39559618 GCF_963924005.1 Protomyctophum bolini | reverse complement strand
AATCAAAATTGTGTCCTCACTTTTCCGTCTTCACTTTTCTGCCCTCACTTTTATCTTCAATATGTACTTTGCTCAGCCAATCAAATCATCGCTACAGGGTGTTCAGCCAATCACAAGCCAATGTTTGATGTTTACACAAACCCTAAAAGCTGGTCATAGGAGGGGCTAGCTCCCCTCAAAAACAAAAAAATCAACAGTGCTCCGTAACCACAGTGCCTCTCTCTCTATCTCTCTCTCGCCCCCCAGTAGCCACTAGCTGGCAGCCAGCTCGGCCCAGGCAGACTCTCCTCTCTGATTTGTTAAGGTAATGATCTAATCTGCCGCCATTAGGGAGAGCAGCCTTTAGTGTTTAATGTGTGGCCAGGTGGTCCCGCTGCCAAGCGCCACAAATTAAAGGCCGGGCCGTGGCTTTTTGCAGCCTTTGAGTAATGAGCTGCGTTTAAAAAGCTGCCATACCTGAGCCCCATCGTTGGCCGCGTGCCTCAATATGGCCAAGTTCAAATGCACAACTTGAGTGCTTTTTCATTTTTTTTCCAATTCCCCAGATGATGGCGCGGCCGGTGCATGTTTGTGGGGCAGAGAGGAGCTCACTCACTGCCTGGCTGCTAACGCACGCACGCACACGCACACCCACACCCACACACACACAAAATTAAAATCACACCCGTGTGAAGTTAGTGGTGCAACTCCATGTGGGGGTTCCCGGGGGAGTCGCCCGACATCATTTCTCAACCGTTTCGGATGTCGGGTCAGTGTCAAACTGGCGATCCGCGGGCCGCATGCGGCCCGCGACGTCGTACTTATTATTATTATTTTTTTTTTTTTGAATAGCCAAAATATACTAATAAGTAAGGCTGCATGATATATCGAACATGTACCTTCATCAGAGTGGAGAATATAAGTATAAATCAAGTTGAGCAAAGCCACTCTTCTCTGCCCCTTTTTCTAACAGACACAGTTAACGATCGCTTTTTAAGTGCCTGCCAGACAGACAATCAGATGAAATGAAGGCAGGTGTAGAGTAGAGTGTAGACTAGTGAACTGAACATGTTCTCTTTATATCAAGTACTTCATACCAGCCCCTTATGAAACTACTTCTCCCCAAATCCAAATGGATTTCATTTTCCATCCTGAATGGCAGTAACTAGCATACAATGAGAACTGAGAAGATCTCCACAAAGGTTTACTCATCAAAACTGATAATAAAACTGTAACCATCAAAGCATGCACTCAACATATAATGGTTATGTGACCATGGCATGTGCATTATATAAAATCTTATAAGTTGTATCTGATATTGATTAATATGGGGGGTGGGTTCAATTAATCGATTATTAATCGGCAGAGCTGTCGACTATTCGATTTGGCTGATGGTCACTTTGTGGCATCCCTACAAGTTACAACAAGTGAGTAAGTGACTATCTCTCTTCTATATCTATCTCCCCAATTTCCACTGAGATTATGGGGTGAATGAATGTGGCCAGACCCATCTTCTCTTTCTGTCATAGTGACATTGTCCTGCATCAGATCATGTCCAAATCAGGTTCTCCAATCTCCAGTAGCCTTCTTTATTGAAGATTTTTTGAGTGGTGCAACCACTCCCTTACGGAGCTATGTGTGTGGCTGGCTGGGTCTGAGCACTATGTGTGTGGCTTGCTGGCTGGCTGGATCTGAGCACTCACTATGTGTGTGGCTGGCTGGCTGGCTGGCTGGGTCTGAGCACTATGTGTGTGGCTTGCTGGCTGGCTGGGTCTGAGCACTATGTGTGTGGCTGGCTGGCTGGCTGGGTCTGAGCACTATGTGTGTGGCTGGCTGGCTGGCTGGGTCTGAGCACTATGTGTGTGGCTTGCTGGCTGACTGGCTCGGTCTGAGCATAGATAGATAGATAGATAGATAGATAGATATTATTGCAGTGACTGACTGAGACATCAAGCGTGCGTCCGCAACTGGTTGTGGCCCCCATCAAGTGACCTTTTGATCAATGCGGCCCTCGCCCCAAGTTGAGTTCGACACCCCTGACTTATACTAACTGTAGATTTACATTCCAGAGACAGAAACGGTTACTGAACATGTTTCAGTGCCACCACCCAGTCATTGGGTCCCAAAATGACAGTAATAGTAGTTCACCAGCTTGAATCACACTAGTATACACACAGCATACAACACAAGCAACAGCAACACAAGCAGCAGCAACAAATAAACAAACAAACACAAAAGTTCCTACCTTGAGCACACATTTGGAAGCCCTCATGATGATGAGCCCTCCAGCGGCATCTCCAGTCATCTCCATCCTCCATACATCTGGCTAGCTGGCCAGTACTTTCCTCCCAGTATCAATGGCACCGACCAGCCTCATTCTCCTGGCTGCCATCTTCTCACTCAGCCTTGGATGTTTAAGTACTGCACCGTCTGCACACAGCATTCAGGTGTAGTGCAGTGGTCAGGGTCTTGGGGCAGGCTCTAGGGTCCAGCATTCACAGCATGTCTGGAGAATAGACTCAGGGCTGAGAAGAAGCTGAGCTTGGGCGGGATCTTTGGGCTGGATCCAGGCTAGGTCTGACTGGGGTCATCATCACCCTGGCTGGTGTACCTGTGGAGCAGGTTGAGAGAGACACCATAAGCTTTAAGTAACAGACAGACAGACAGACAGACAGACAGACAGACCACTGACCAAGCGCGACAAACTGTACACTGACTGTACAATGTCACAACTAGGTTGTAGGTTGTTTGTATCAATAGTTATGCTGTTTTCTCTTGCCATTTTCGGATTTGAGTAGGATTGTGTAAGAAAGGGTTAAAGTTGCCCGAACGGCCAAGGCTCCAAGAATCGACAGTCCAAGAATGTAGATCTTTTCTGGTATTTTATTTACCTCAAAACACAGAGTGAACGACCCATGCTGGATTTGACTGCGCAGACAAAATAATACTTCCCGAATAAAGACTTACAATACACTTTCAAACAACAGAAAGTAAGACATGAACACTTGACAACTCAACTAAGGAAAAACAACAAACCAAGAACTTAAGAAACTGAAAACAGGCTATGCCTTCCTGGCCCTGGCAGCTCTCCCCTGGAGTTGTCTCCTTTGTTAGTCTCAAGCAAAACTGAACATTTTCCACTCAGGATTCCCTCCCAAACATTTCCACAAGCCTCCCTTATATACCAGGTGAGACCCACCCACAATGATTAGTAATTGGACCAATCTACAATCTAAACAAGGTAAACCATGACCCATGAGTTAGACCAACTATACAATTACATATTTAGAGTCAAGGCATCACATCAAACACAAAACAATTATGGGCAACACAGATAAGTAGTATAAGATGCCACACATAGCCACACCTCCAAGGAGCTTGATGACAGTCAATTAATGGAAGCAGCTGTGCAGTGTATAGATTCTATACTGTACTGTCACTGTAATGTACTGGCACCCCCAAAAGCATCATATATACGTGTGTTTGTGTGTGCGTTAGGTTGTGCACAGGTGGTGAAAAACAACCATGCTGTTTTCGTGCTCATACCCAGACACCCAGGCACCCAGCCACCCACCCACACACGCTCCGTAAGGGAGTGTTTGCACCACTCAAAAATATATATCTATTTAAAATAGCAGATCTACAAGCTCACAATGTGTCGAAGCGACTCATTGTGCACACGCAAGCAAGCACGCACGCACGCATGCACATCATTGCTGTCCGGCAGAAACCAGCTAACAATTTTTTCCCCTCCATGAATCCGGGCTATTGAACAACCGTCTTTACATCTTGTGACATCCGTCTCCATTGGTTAAAAACATTTTTACCAATTAATGAAAAGTATTAAAAAGTGCTAAAGTTCTGACTAATGCCAGCTAACTCCACTGGAACCTCAAACTGTCTGCTGAAGCAGTTAACTCCACCACCTCTCATGCAAGCAATTGACAATATATAAAGTCACAATACCAACGTTGATGAGGCACTATTGCATTTTTGAGGGGCGCTAGCCCCTCCTATATACAGGTTCAATGTTTGTTTTAAAAACGTCATTGACAATGAAGGGAAAATCTACGTAATCTTGTCCCTAACACAAACAATAAATGCCATTAACAATAAAGAGAATTTAATGTTTGTTTTGTCACCATTTGTTTTACATCATTATTACATCACCTAATCAATATGAGCGCCCCTCACTTCACAGTTCACACGGGTTATACAGGTTTAATGTTTGTGTTTAGTTCAATGTTTGTTTTAAAAACGCCATTGACAATGAAGAGAAATTGTTTTGTCCCTAACACAAACATTAAATCCCATTAACAATAAAGAGAATTTAAAGTTTGTTTGACACTGTTTGTTTTACATCATCATTACATCATCAATAAAGTAACATTTATAGCTGCTCCAAGCTATACCGATTTCCCTCCTCGATGTTGTAAGATGATAAGAGCGCCCCTCACTTCACATGGGTGTGATTTTTTAAATATATATATACGGTTTTTTTCATTTGTTTTAGTGTTGATTTCGTCAACTAAAACTCAAAAAAGAAAGTTAGTCGACTACATATTTTCACTGACAAAAACGAAATGGAAAGTAAATGAAAACTAAGCTATGACTAAATATTTTGACAATTTTGTCAACATAAAAACTAGACTACGGTAATATGTTAGGAAGGGATGGTGGACAAGAGATCCAGTAGAAGTCATTTTACACTTGGCTGCATGCTGGAAAACAAAATACATAATACATTTTAGTCTAGACTAACACTAAAACATTACAGGTGACAAAAATGTGACCAAAACAAAATGATGAAATGAAAACTATTCAATGTCTAAAACTAAAATCAATATTTACTGTCATAATCAACACTGCATTGGAGTTAGGTGGTTTCAGGGGCCGACAGCAGAGATTTTCAAACAGAGGAGATCCAGCTTGCACAAACACACATATCTAGACATCCTGTGCATGCATGTCAACTACTCTCATACAACTGTATGTACTGCACAATCAGGAATGCACATACAAATGATCTGACGCACGCACGTGTGCACGCACACACGCGCGGTCTTGTCTACCCATGGTGAGTGGTGGCCTAGTGATGGCTGGACACACTTCTGTCAGTGTTGCATGACAGCACGTAATGAAGGGATGGAAACTGTCATGTCATGTCATGTCATATCACACAAACACACACACACACACACACACACACACACACACACACACACACACACACACACACACACACACACACACACACACACACACACACACACACACACACTTAAACGTGTGCCAATGTATACACATGTGAGCGTGCATGTGCGCACACACGCACGCATGGACGAACACACACACACACACACACAGACTTGATGTGTGCAATTGTGCTTACACCCAAGAGCGTGTGTGTGTGTGTGTGTGTGTGTGTGTGTGTGTGTGTGTGTGTGTGTGTGTGTGTGTGTACATGCATACATTTCATGTGCACAGTTAGCGGTTTGATTCCCTGCGGGCCGAGTCATGCTGAAAATGAATGCACTCACTGTACTGAATGAGCTTTAGAAGGAAGGAGATGAATGACATCCGTCTTGTTAGGACAAATCAGACACGCACATGCGCACGCTCACACACACGCGCACGCACACACACACCGTGTGTGTGTAGACCGTAGTCTACAGTATAAATACCTCACATGACCCCATATTTAGAGCGAATATAATACTACTACTAATAATAATAATGATATTCTTTCTTACTTGATAGAAAAAAGGACTATTGTTTTCATCTTTAGTCAGCTGTGTGACTGAGATCAACCCATTACACATGTCTGGTGTCTGCTAATGTTTTCTGCAGACCCCCACCTCAAAATATCTTGTTTCAAAAATAGCAGATCTACATGATCATAGCATCGCACGGATAAGATTGTATATCTGCTATTTTTTAATAGCCAACCAATGTGATATAATATACAGGTGTATAGCTAAAATATGAATATACAGATGCTTTCCCGGATTTAATGCGTTTATTATAAAATTCTCCACTTCGTTATATTACTTTATATTCCTTATGCTGTGCCCCGGCATTCATTTCTCGTCCGACTCACTTCTCCTGATCCGATGGAAACTACAGTACACTGCGCTTGGTCACTATAGGGCCGTCCTGATCCCATCACGTGATCGGAAAATCGGGGGCCGATCACGACATTTTCAAATGATCGTAATCAGGAGCAAAAAATGTGATCGGGACAACCTATAGTATCAATATTATATTATCCATATCATGATATTAGACTGGCTATTGTCTGTGATTTGGGATATTGTACTATCGTGATAGTACAATATATATCTATATAATCACACCCGTGTGAAGTGAGCGGCACTCTTGTCGTCATACATCATCATTCACCATATACATCACATTCCGTGCTCAGCCATTCAAATCGTCACAAATGTCATTCTGGCCAATCACAATTTGCGTCTTCACTTTTCTGTCCTCACTTTTGTCTTCAATGTTTGTGATTACACAAACACGATAAGCTGCGCATATAGGGGCTAGTGCCTCTCAAAAATGTAAATATCAGATCAGGATCGGCATGATGATCGGAATCGGATCGTGAGCAAAGAAAACGTGTAGTCACTATAGTTCACTCCTCACTCAGACCAGACTAATGGAAACTACAGTACACCGCTTGGTCACTAGCTCACTCTTCAGACCAGACTAATGGAAACTACAGTACACCGCTTGGTCACTAGCTCACTCTTCAGACCAGACTAATGGAAACTACAGTACACCGCTTGGTCACTAGCTCACTCTTCAGACCAGACTAATGGAAACTACAGTACACCGCTTGGTCACTAGCTCACTCTTCAGACCAGACTAATGGAAACTACAGTACACCGCTTGGTCACTAGCTCACTCTTCAGACCAGACTAATAGCATCATTTATACGTATGTCTTGTGCTAAAAATAGCTGCTACAATTAGAGCCTGGCCCCCCATGCCCATTTCGTACAACATTTGACCTGCATAATTCACATATTGTTACAGAGAATATTATCATAATGTTTTCCTTTAGGCCTGACGTCAAAATTAAAACAGTTTTCTGAAATACCTGTTTCTACAGTATGTCAGAGGTGCTCAATATTTCATGTCAAGGATCACAAAAATGTAATGTAATGTAATTGGTCACCGTCTAATATAAAGACATTCATTCTTTCAATACAACAAAAAAAAACAATATTCTTTCTAGAATTAAAAGAAAAATGTCTTAATGTTACAAATGGACAGTATACAATCTCTACACTAAATAAATGTATCTTATGCCGGATGTAGACTTGGTTGTGTGCCGTGTTGCGTTTAAGGATACCTGAAGCCCAACACACCTGGAAACTATGGCTCTATTTGTGTAGAAGATTGTTTTGTAAATGTTCACAATATTAATAGAACAGACATTACTTGAGTTACTTTAACTTTAATAAATGCTCCCTGAACAGTATCCTACCCAGTTATTTGATCTAGTATAATATATAGATGAAAGAACTTTTCATCATAAAGTCATATCGTTTTTAAAAACAAGCTTAAATCTGCCAGAGGGCTGGACGATTTTCACTGCTCTTAATACAAATTAACAGAACACGAGCTCGGTTGTAATGTAGTGAAAATGAAAAAGTTTAAAATACCAAAAACTGCATTGGAAATGTAATATCAAACCGATTTCTTCTAACCAAGCCATAACAAATAGATTTTTTCAGAATACGAACACAGATTTAAAATGTTTTAAATCAACAATGGCATTTTCATTGAAATAACTAGTATATTTTTCACTATTCAAAGAGTCGTTCATCGAGACACATCTTTTGCAGACTTACTTCTATAAAGTTTTCATCTTTGTTAATGTATTTGTATTAGCCAACAAGATGACCCCTATATATACAGTACTGTAGTTGGATTTCGTGCGTGGCGTGGCAGAGATTCAGCGATCTCATTTGAATATTCAGATGACTGTTTTAATTGAAGAGAACAAGTGTTTCACACATGGCGGGGCGGTGCGGTGGTGTGTAGAGCGCCTGGGGCCGTGTCCCGGAGCGGCCAGCGCCACATCTGATCACGGATCAGCGGAGACTGTGAGCTGAGAGCTGGGAGCCCACCACCGCTATACGCTACGCTGGGCCCTGCCTGCTTTTAATGCCCTCAGGGCATCAGCACATACGGATCACACTAGCACTCCATTGAGATGGATAGGAGAGAGAGAGGGAGAGAGAGAGAGAGGGAGAGGGGGGGGGGGGTGGATGTGGAGGAGAGGAGAGGAGAGGAGTAGAGAGGAAAAGAGACGAACAGAGGAGAGGCAAAGGCGAGGGAAAGAAGAGAGAATAGGAGATGAGAGCAAAAGAGGAGAGACAAGAAAGCAAATGATAAGTGAAGGGACGGGATGAGTGAAATGGGCTAGAAACAACAGAGTATATACTGTTATAGTTTAAAAAAAACTAAATAAGGCAGGGAACGTGATCTAAATGTGAGCGAACTATATACTGTAGCAGTGTCAGGTACCAGGAAATGCTTTTTAGGAAATTCACACACGCAGAATCTATTGTTTTGTGTTGACTAAATGTCTCAAATGACATCATTCAGCGATGGTTTTGCAATCTTGCATTTAAACTTTGGGGAGGAGAAAGAAAAGTGTGAATGTACAATGAAGTACATATTATTATTATTATTATTATTATTACTATCCTCCACACTAAGGGCTGTTGGTTGGCAGCCAGAGATGCTGTGTATGGGGGTTTTGAGGAGGTACACAGCGACGGGGCTACGGTAGCCTCTCTCGCCCCCTCGCCCCTGGTCCACTTACGGTGCTCAGGCACCTCCTGTCCTGCACAGATCAGCTACTCCTCATCCGCATTAATTGGCTGTCAAAAATGTGCTGAATTAACGGATTAATGAGCGTGGATTTGAATCCTAAGTTTGGCAAAGGGGCGGGGAGGGTGTGTGTGTGTGGGGGTGGGGGGGGGGGGGGCAGGGGGTTCCTGCCGTGGTACAGACTGTAGACCCCCCCCCCCCCTCCCATCCCTACCACCCCCTCCCCCCCATGCCTTCTCCTCTTCCCTGTGTGCGCGGGCCTGTTACAGATATGCATCCAGGACATTTGAGCGGATTGCATTTCATTAGTTTGATTTGAGCGGACAGCACTAAGCTGCTGAGGGCTCTGCACTGACAGCTAATTACAGGAATCAGCCTTGTCCACTGATAGAGAACAATGGGCTGGGATGAGCCTGCCTCTTAGCCGAGGGGGGGGAACCGACCGTCCCCTCCCTGCACATTATAGCGTTTGGCCCGACCATACAGTCCCTACGCGGTATATGGAGAAGAACCATTACTTGTGTTAAAGGGTTTAGAATGCCTAATTGAGTGGCCTTAACTCCTCGATCTCTATTTTTGGAAGAGAGGGAAATACCGAAGAAGTTAGACAGAGTGAGATGGGTCTTTCTAATTGCCAGCCATCATGGCAACCAACCGGCGGTCTGTTTGCCAGCCTCGCCCGTGATGCCCACTCCCCATCTTCCACCCTTTGACCCACGGCGGCATCCCCTCATCCAAGTCCTTTTCCCTGCCACGTCCGTCCGTCCGTCCGTCCGTCCGTCCGTCTTTGTACCGCAGAACTGTCCGCCTCCATGACTCAGACCATCGTTAAATCATCAACATTAAAACGCGCCCCGCTCACTCATGTGAACACTTTCCCCCTTAAAAGAGAATTAAATGGATTAGCACAACCGTCAGTAAATTTAGCGGTGCATTACCCTTTCATCGTTTCCAACGGCAGATCTCAGTCGGACAATTGGATTAGCTTAACTTCCTGCTACGTTGCATGCCATACTCTTTTTGTCATGAAGCAGGATCACCCACCCCCCCGCCCTCCCCCAACGCCACCCCACCCCCACCCCGCCCGACCCCCAACGCCACCCCCAATCCCCCCCTCCCATCACCGCTCTCTTCTGCCCGACCGACCGTGCAAAATAAGTTTTCTCTTTTGTTTTTCTCTCTAGTTATATCAACTTTCGGAAACGATCTGTGAAAACTTATTTTGAAAAACCTTATTTCTCATCTTCCGAGGTCAGAGATAATGCTGGGGGGAGGGAGAGGGGGGGGGGGGGGGGGGGGGTTTGACCAAACACATATTCCTAACACGACTTCTGACTACGTTTAACATATCTGTCCTGGCGGGGGCTTGGGGGGGGGCTTGGTGGACACACCATAGCGTATAGCTGGTGGCTACTGACAAGGTGGGCTAACACCAGGCCATTATTTTGGAGTGAGTCGCAAACATCTTTCTGCTTTTCTTTTTGGTGCCATGATTTCCAGGTCAGATCTTTAGGCAGAACCTTATCCCGGTGTGTTTTCCCTGCGTCGGGCTGATGGAAGGTAATGATTGAGAGAGAGAGAGAGAGAGAGAGAGAGAGCCCGGTGTTTGGGCAGCGTGTGTGTGTGTGCAAGTGACCGTCCGTCCGCCCGTGTGTGTGCGTGTGCGTGTGTGTGTGTGTGTGTGTGTGTGTGTGTGTGTGTGTCATCTCAGCTTTGGCTTGACAGCGGCCTGCGGTGGCCAGGGGACGAGCCGCCATCGCACGCAGGAGAAACAAACCAGCCCCCCCCCCCCCCCCCTGGTCTGGTGGGGGGTCAGTGACCGAAGTGGCCCCTGCATGATGCCCTGACTGAGTGACTGACAGGGACACAGGGGGGTTTGTTAGGGAGATTTGTCCCCCGTCCTGTCGGCCCTCGCTGTGGCACACGGCGTCAATTTGTGCAACCCGGCGCACGTCGCTGCATTGGCCGTGCGTGGCTGACAGGTGAGCTGCCGTGTGCCGTCCCTCCTGTCCTCCTAATTGTACCCCCCAGTCAGTCGTTGCAGCCACTGCGTGTGTGTGTGTGTGTGTGTGTGTGTGTGTGTGTTTAGAGACAGGAGGTGGAGCCTGGGCACCGGGATCCTGTTAGATGGCCTATACATGCCCTGCCGGCCAGGCCCAGAGCAGCCTCCTCAGCACCGGGACGGTAATCCGACGAGAGTGGCTGTCTGTCTGTCTGTCTGTCTGTCTGTCTGTCTGTCTGTCTGTCTGTCTGTCCGTGCACAGGATGTGTGTAATGTTGTTGTCTGTGGGCCGGACGGACAGACGGACGGACGTGCCACGTTGATTGACACAAACACGCCGCTTGCAGTGCATTCTGGGATCATATGTGCGGCGGCTGGCGAGGTTATATGAGGTGCACATGCACACACACACACACACACACACGCACGCAACACATGCGTACAATAAATCAAACCACATTTACATGAAATCCAGTGAGGGGCTGCTAGATAGATACACATGTATTTATGTCATGCTCGCCGTCGCCTACTGGGAATCCAAGGCTTTCAGGATCGGAGATGGGAGGGGAGGGGAGGGGAGGGGGGGGGGGGGGGGGGGGGGAGAGTTGTAATTGTCAAATCGTCCATCGTCGAATTCCCCAAAGAACGTTATATGTAAATATGTTGAGCGTGATTGTTAAGCAATTCTTACGTATCTTCTTTTTTTTTTTTGGTACCACCCCCCACACCACATCCCCCTCTTTAGAACGGTACATGATAAATGGGTTGGAATTAATGCCACAAAGGATGCCTTTTTTTTGTCGCCTCGAAATAAACTACGTTTCTCAGAGAGACGCAACACATCTTTATTGTGGTGTAAGCTGTCTCCTCTGATGTCTTTTAAAGAGCGAGGCAACGCGCGTTGATAGACAAACAGCCAAGTGCGCGACCGAGCGCCTGAGGGTGGTGGTGGGGGGGGGGGGGGGGGGGTGGTGGTGGGGGAAAACACAAAACAATCCTCATCATGTTGTACTATATAACACGACTAAGCACTTTGCATTCTATCCCTCGTCTCCTTTCCTCTCGTTTCCTCCAAAGGAATCGATGGTGTTTACTCGTCTGATGATGAACACCCCGACACGCGTGTCGGGGAAAAAAAAAAACAGACCTGCAAGCTCACAACGTGCCGCCTCCGCCACGCGTTGTGAGCTTGCAGGTCGGCTGTTTTCGGTAGTGGTGGAAAGTAACATTTAGCCTACTTAAGTACTGTACTTTTTAAAAAATATATATATATTAGATTTTAGCTGTGAGCCCAGTGTCTCTGATGTCATGGACACTGGGCTCACGTACTTCCTGGACTACGTGTTGTCTCAGTAAGACCGCCCTCCACCTATCCACAAGGAGGAGCAGTGCACCAAAGCATTATGGGAATTGTAGTCCCGGAATGAAGTGAGCCCAGTGTCCATGACATCAGAGACACTAGGCTCACTGCTAAAATCTAAAATATGGAAAACCACATATTACACACATGAGGACTCGCAGGAAAGTGATCTAAATCTTCTAAATGTCATTATAACGTATATGTTTTTGCAAAAGTGTCTCTTTAAGTACAATTTGGATGCATTACTACTTTTACTTTCCAATTTCCAATACTTTTACTTCTACTCCACTACATCTCAGAGGCAAATATTGTACTTTTTACTCCACTATACCATTATTTGAAGTTACTAGTTACCTGTATTATTATTGCAAAACGGACATCAGCCCTATATTTCGGCCATTGGAGAATAGACGATCTATACAAGCTTGTAGATCTGGTATTTTCAAAAGATTTTCATACATTTTTAAAACTTGTGAAAGGTTCATGTTTTAGGTTGTTATTGGTGTAATAGTGAGTGTTATGCTTTCTTACGTTTTAGCGCTTTTAGCTATACTAGACCTGTACGTGCCCGTCGCAGCCGGCCACCGGCCTACTTGGGAACGATGCAACTTGGGAACCTAATGATATACGTTGTCATAGCACCCGTTTTAACTGTCAGCCAGTGTCCCACATGGAGATCTGTGTATGTGCCTGTGCCCACTGGCAGAGCCCGATTGGCTTCAATTGGCTTCAATTGGCTGAGGCATGAGGCTGGAAATTGCACAGGTTAAAGGAGTTGGCCTCATTAGGCCCACTGCATGGCAAAGCCTATATCAGAGCCTTTTGTGGTGGTTCTGGAGAACCGTGGGTCCGACAGACTCGATACCGGGCACTGCACTCCCTGTGGGGGTGTGGAACGCGTGTGTCGAATGTGAAACCGGGGGTGAAACGGTTCTCGAGTTATGTGCATTACACACACACAAACGCACGCAGGATTTGATTGACACGCACGCAGGAGTTTTGATTTGACAGGGTGGCGGGGGCATTCGAACAAGTGGCTAAATATGTATATTTTTAAGAAAGTTTTAGGGTGCGCAATTTCTTTGTTATTCACTATAGTCCTACTAGACCCCAGGAAATCACATCTGGCAACAGTAGTTTTCTTCTGTGTCTAAACGAACACCTGGAACCTGGCTGCCAGTTTGTCACCTCCTCCTTCACATTCAATAGACCCCAGATGTAATCTGGTCTAATAGGACTATAGTAAATAATAATAAAGAAATCGCTGTGAAATTTTGTCAAAAAAATAATACATATTTAGCCACTTGTTCGAATGCCCCCGAAACCAAAGTTGTCCTTTAGGTAAAATATTTTAGTGGGCTACTCTTTTCTATACCACTGGTTTTCATGGCATGGCGCAACAACGAACTATATGAATGAATGGGCCTTGAGGAAGAAAGAGGAGGGAGTGCAGTGGAGTGGAGTGAGAAAGGGGAGGGAGAGAGGGAGGGAAGGGTGGAGGTGTGCCATTTCCTGGCATGGGTGGAAGGCCTATAGGAGGTTCATCATGCCAGCTGTGCAGGGAGGCTGATGGTGTGGTTTCCTTCCTGGGGCAACATGCCTGCAGACAGTGGAGCCTCGGCTCCTGCATCCTCTCCTCTCCTATCCTCAACCCTCCTCTCCTCTCCTCAACCTTCCTCTCCTCTACTCTCCTCTCCTCTCCTCCTCAGCCCCAGCAGTCTGCTTCATGCCCCGGGGGGGGGGGGGGGGGGGGCTGTTGCGTTCATACAAACATAATACAGTACAAACACACTCCTGCACATGCACACAGATATGTGCGTGTGTGCATATTCAAAACATTCTACCACACATTGCTCTCTCTCTCTGTCACACACACACGCACACACAGACACAAGCACAGTTGCACGTGCAGTGCCGTGCACACACACAGTGTCACACACACACACACACACACAAAGCTCTGGAGCATTAATTAGGCAGTCTAAGAAATCTGCCACTCCACAGTCCACCTCCACCACACAGTGGAAAACATAGGAGAGGACAGAAGAAAAAAGAAAAGAAAAAAAACGTCACTTCCACAATGTACTACAAAGGAAAGCAACCCAGACTAGAGTGATTGAGACTGAGCGCAGCAGAGGAACTGGGAAGGTAAAGATGGCACAGAAAGATAATGGAGAGACAAAAAGAAGAGAAACCAAGCAGTTGTTTTCTGAGAGCCAAATCCTCCTCTGTTCGCAGTTTGCCATTTTAGTTATTTTACCCCCCTTCTCTCGCTTTGCATGTGTTGTTACTGGCACAATACTGCCACCCAGAGGTCAATCTGTGTACAACACACACACACACACACACACACACACACACACACACACACACACACACAGCTAGTTCTGGTTGTCAGCCTGCATGGCCCATGCAGCCTAAAAATAAGCTCTAATTAACCACAGCACTGTGGTATACCTTTGGAGATGTTGTTTGGAGTTAGTTGGCTGAGTGTGTTTGTTGTCTTTGTATCTATAGAACTTTGCACCTCTCTGGGGTTGCATTCTGGAAGGTCTGAAGGCCTCTCTCGCATTTTGAGATTTAGCGCCGAACTGTCTGCAAATCGTTGCTATTTGAAGCCGAAACGGCAAAAAAAAAAAACAAGAAAAGGGAAAAGTCGTATATAAGTGCAATTAGACAGATTGTTGTGTGCAATAGTTTTTGGGGTCCTCAAAACTTTTATTTGAAATGTTTTCTTAAACAATGTATCAATACTGTAGTAATTACACATCCTTAAATTATTGTACAGATACTTAAGAAAGAACACTAATCCAATCCCAAATAATAGGCGGGTGCTGATGTGAGGAAAACAAACTCATGTTGAAGTAAAGTACGGTAAACTGCTCGCCCAGCCCACTGCTCCCGTACCAAACCCACTGCTCCCGTACCAAACCCACTGCTCCCGTACCAAACCCACTGCTCCCGTACCAAACCCACTGCTCCCGTACAAAACCCACTGCTCCCGTACCAAACCCACTGCTCCCGTACCAAAACCATGGCACTTATTGACACGTGAAGACGGGAAAGTGAGGACCAAACATGATGTACGATCATAAGAGCGCCACTCACTTCACACGGGTGTGATTTTATTTTAAAGCCCTATAGTATGCTTTCAAAAGTTTTCAAATTGTTCACAAATCGCTATAATATAGCCGATCTACTACTCTACACCACACCTAAACCACATGTTGCATGGCATATTGTGAGCACTGTACCTTGAGTTCCACCAACACATTTATGTGCTGTGCATCCGGGTCCAGCAACCGCTGACGCCCCAACCTGGGAACCCATCAGCAAAAAAATGAAAAAACAGTCTATAAAGCTTTGAATGGTTTAGGGCCCAAATAAATTTGGGAACCGTCCAGACCTCTCAGATCTCATCTGGGAAAGATCTGCTTTCCATCCCCTATAGAATCAAAACTATAAACGTGGAGTGAGAAGCATGCAGCATTTTGTTTTTATGCACTGCATGTCTGGAAAACTCCCGGTAAACCGCGGGTCGCCGGGTCTGCTGCTGACACTCTTACTTCTTTTAAATCACAGCTAAAAATGATTGTCTGCCACTGCCTTTCATTGTGTTATAATTTTTTTATTTAAACTTTCTTCTGTTTTAATGTTTTATAATGTGCTTCGTTTACTTAATGTTTGATGTAAAGCATATTGAATTTAACCACCAGATTGCGGCAGTATTGAATTCACATAGTTCCCTCCTCCTGCCTGCATCTGGTCTCTCTCAAGCAGAAACGATGAACCCAAAGCAGCGGGACAAAAATCTGATATCTCCATAATCATTTCGAGTTGTAGTCCTGCTAGGTTGTGTTTACATTTGCGCTGTGGCAACAGCTACAATACGTCACCAGTCTCGTGTTGATCCCGCCTCTAGCGGCCGCAGACGGCCGCATATCGCTCCGATCACCATTTGATCGGAGTGTATCGTCTCTGCCCGAGAGAGACCAGATGGGAGCAGGAGGAGGAACTCACTGCTGCTGCCATCTGGGGCGGAGTCATGGTTATATTGAATTGCCTTGTTGTTGAAAAGTGCTATACAAAATTACAAATAAACTTGCCTTGCCTGACAAATGTACACAAATGGGGCTCAGGGGTATAGAGTGGCCGGTAGGGCAGCCCGATGGGTAGGGCAGCGAAGTGTCCTTGAGCAAGACTCTGAACCTCTAACTGCTCCCGATGTGCAGGTTGGTGCCTTGCATGGTTTCCTGTGTGAATGTGTATGTAAAGCACCTTGATAAAGGTGCTGTATAAATGCACCATTAACACATGTTTGGTCACTATTAACCAAGACTAATCAGAATGTAATGAAAGCTGATGGTGCATAACATAATATGCACCATGTCCAGTGTGTGACTTCACAGCGCATTATGGTCAGGCCTGATGTTGCTGTACGTGCAAGGACCTGCATGAGAGTGCACGAGGCTGTTCTTTACCTGTACCCACTGTATAGGTGTGACTGACTGTGGTCCCCTGGTATTTGGGCACTCAGCATGGAGTGCTCAGTAACGGGGCTAATTGGGTGTAAAGGGAGGGAGAGGGGGAGGAAGGTGTGCGTGCGTGTGTGTGTGTGTGTGTGTGTGTGTGTGTGTGTGTGTGTGTGTGTGTGTGTGTGTGTGTGTGTGTGTGTGTGTGTGTGTGTGTGTGTGTGTGTGTGTGTGTGTGTGTGTGTGTGTGGCTTAGCATCAGCTGCACCTGGCCTGATTAAGCTGTGTAATCTGCTGCATTAAACAACAGCAGCTGACCAGTTCCCTGGAGTGAGGGTGGGGGGTCCACACACACACACACACACACACACACACACACACACACACACACGCCTGTGCTGTGGTGGTGGCCATGGAGCCACCAGGAACCTAGGGGTCCCCAAGGATAGTCCTCTCTGTGTCTCTCACACACACACACCTGGTATCCATGATGGGGCCCGTCCCGAGGTCTCAGAGGTGAAACCTGACAACACAAAAAAGCCATCGGAAGCTCCCACGAACGCTGTCGAAACGCTTAGAGGAGCGGTCGGGGTCGCTGAGATGATTAAACGGATGGTTGAATTATCTGGGATAAACACTGTGTGTAATTGCTTTGTGCTCAAGTAGTTCATCTACTTTATTGTTTTCTGTTTGAAAGCAAAGTTGTCTATGAAGAAAAGTCTCCTGTATGGACAGGAGATGAAAACTAGCACCGGACGAAATAATGCACTGTATGCAACGCATCTACAAATTGTGCAATTGTGCAATGTGATTGTGATGTCCATGTCAAATAAATGAACATACCGGTAACATAACATAACATACGTGAGATTGCAATATAGAGGCCAGCTCATCAACATACGGTATGTAAATGAGGTATGTTTTGGCATGCAGAACAATTGATTTATTTAGGCATTGACTAAATATATACATAGATTTTTGTCTAGACATACTGTACTGTAGGCCTGTCACAATTATTATATAATCGTCTAATCGCAATTATTTTAGATAATCGCATTTTTTGGCTTAATCGCGAAAAAGGGAAAAAAAAGCAGAAATAGCTTTGAGTCACAAAGGCATTGTAAGCTTGTAGAGCAGCTATTTCCACAATTTTTATATATTTATGTCAGTATTGTATATTTAAGTTACTTGTCATATCTGCCCAGTGCAGTGCAACTTTAAGGCTATCTGGACTGAAACCAGATTCATATGAAAGTTACAATAATCAATGTTCAATGCCAAAAACAATTAAATCCTTAACCGCAATTATTTGTGTGACAGTTAATCGTCAACTTAAATGTTTAATCGTGACAGCCATAGACTGTTATAGTACGATCTCCATTCACACAACCCTTATAGTACGATCTTATAGTCCATATACATGGACCTGAATATGACATAAATATGCTGCATAGCTATATTCTGCATATACGTTCAATATATTGGCATAATATGTTAATATATTTTAAATAAAACCATAGCACCGCCACCGCCATTAGCCTTTTCATGTCGCGCACCCCCCTAGAAGGCGCCCACGCACCACAAAGGGGTGCACGCACCACAAAGGGGTGCACGCACCACAAAGGGGTGCACGCACCACAAAGGGGTGCACGCAGCACAGTTTGGGAACCATTGCTCTATCTATATACATGTGGTCGCTGAATTGTGTCCTATACTGTACATTCATCTGATGAACTTGTCAACTCATAACAACAAAATCAAACCGCAAAATTACAAATCTGAGAATGATAAGCTGAAAAGTTATCATATAAAAGTAACAAAAGTAAAAAGTATAAAGTATGCAATATTTGCACGTGTCGTGGAGTAGAACTATACAAGCAAATACTCAAGTACAGTAAAAGTACCTCAAGATTGTATACTTAAAGTACAGCACTTAAAGCGTAAATGTACTTGGTTACTTTACATCCACTACATGCGCGCGCGCACACACACACACACACACACACACACACACACACACACGTCTCCAATAACTTCCCTCCCCTGGCGTTGTGTTGTGGGAGCCGGACAGCGGCGGTATCGGTCAATTGATTGAGCGAGCAGGAGGGAAGAGTGTGTGTGTGTGTGTGTGTGTGTGTGTGTGTGTGTGTGTGTGTGTGTGTGTGTGTGTGTGGAGGAGGAGGAGGAGGAGGGGGAAGGAGAGCCCCAGGCCATGAGCAGCGGAGGAGGAGAAGACCTATCGGAAATCAGTGGCCCTGAGCGGCTTCCCTTCTCCCCGACTGGGCAGAGCACGCGCTCACACACACACACGCTCACCACGGACGCTCACACACACGCTCACCACGGACGCTCACACACACGCTCACCACGGACGCTCACACACACGCTCACCACGGACGCTCACACACACACGCTCACCACGGACGCTCACACACACACGCTCACCACGGACGCTCACACACACGCTCACCACGGACGTCCACCACATCCGCCCCTCTTCACTACACTGACACTGCTTTTTTTTCCTTTTTTCTTTTCATCTAGGCTCAAGGGTGGGCAACTTTGACGATGGAAAGGGCCACTATATTTCCACACTCACTCAAGAGGGCCACATTGCATATTTCTGTCGTAGCAAAAATAGCTGCGACGCGTTTTGACCTTGTAGATCAGATATTTTTGCTATTATATGAAGTGAAATCCTGAATTATTGTTGTGCTATTTTTCAATTGTAATCCTTAAAAGTAATTTTTTTATTTAATTTCAAATGCCTTTCAAATGCCTTTAATTATAGTTATGTCTTCATGAACCACATACAAATACATTGGACATAAAAGAAAGACAATAACATTTTAATACTTCTGATTAAGCTACTCATTTAGACTACTGTAAGTAAGTAATTAAAGCGGGTCATGTTTACAAATCAGTAATATATCAGTAAGTATTAACCTGAGGGCTGCATTAAGTGAAGGTGGGGGCCGCATGTGGGCCCCGGTCCGCCAGTTGCGCATGTATGGCCTAAATGAATGCTCTATTTCTGGGGTTCCCGGTCAAATGTAGGCTATACCCATTTTGGAGTCCTCCTCAACCAGAAAAGGATTGAGAACCACGATTATTATTAAACATTTTTTATATATATTTTTTCTTTTTCAAAAAGGTTCAAAAATAGCAGTATGGCACAAAGTGCTGCGCTGTGAGGCGAGCTTGTATATAAGAACTGTGCATGATTTAAATGCAAATAAAGGAGGAACTAATTAATAACATCTCACCAGAAACAGATTGTATCTAATATGAGTGACTATCCTAAACGATACAGAGCCACCTGTCCCTGACAATATCGCCGGGACGACTTTGTTCGTTTTTGGACCACAATTCACCATTGTAAGATGACCCAATGTTATTTTCCATAGAGAAAATACCTCTGTCACCTATAAACGCAATTATTTCTTTTACGAAAATAGAAGGAAAATATAGCAGAAATAGCAGATCTACAAGCTTGCAACATGTCACAAAGTGATGTGTATTATATGCACCCCATGCCGCGTATAACCACTTTTTTTTTAAGTGAACAGGGTCTCAGGGTTCTTTAGGATCATGCATGACTCATCTGTCCTACATGGAACAGCTGTGCCACCAGCACCATGTGTCTGCTCTCTCTGTTGGATCCCATCCAGAGAAGGTTAGAGCCCTCCTGCTCCCAGAGGAGTCCATGAAGAGCTGACCATGGAGAGAGAGAGGCAGCCAGCAGGGCATTTTGGACCTGCCTCGCCCATTTCTGGCACGGGCGTTATAGAGTCAGCTGGAGGCTGTGTCTCCACCGCATGGTTCTCATGTCAGCTGCAGACCAGGTGCTTCCAATGTAGCTGCACTTTGCAACACTATAGATTTCTGAGGGGCGCTATGGCCCCTCCTATATGTCCAGCTGTAAGGGTGCATCATGGAAACTAAACACAAACTTTGTCCTAACACAAACATTAAATTCCATTGTAAAAACAGTTTAGGGGCCCCAGACGGAGGTCTCCGTTCTATTAATTAGTACAGTGTGATGCCCTAGACGGAGAATGATTCATAGGACGGGGATTATTGATATCAAAACCGATCGCATCGCTCCACAGGCTGGGAGCGTCTGTTGCGCAACATCGAACATTCGATGTTGGGCCATGTTTTGTAATGGCATCATCATGCTATTATGCCCATGGATATACAGAGTGAACTTAACAATAATAAATGTATATGATAATATCTTTCATCCTGCTACCCTAATAGACAGGGGGTACATAAGCACATGGCCGTTTATCTGCCTTTATCCCTTCTCTTTCTCCGACCGAACCACACTTTTACCACACATCTCTCTATGCAAAAGAATTTCTGCACGCTCCCAGAATACATATAGGAGACATTGCATTCACTCAAATGTCTTATTTACTTTACAAATATTACTTTTGTGAAACATGTTGTTGTTGCAAGCTCAACAGCCTACGTCAAAATCGTCATGTTGGGGCCAGACTGGCCAGTCCTTCACAGTGACACGCGTTACATGAACCACGTGACCGGGATGGTTTCTTACCCCTCAATGTCGTGAACGCGCCCTTCTAAGGCAGCCTGCGCCACGCCTACTCTACACTGCTCCATAGCAGCACTAACAGCACAGAGCCCAGCCATCCGAACGAAACCGTCGCGCAAACGAAACCGAAACAGATGCTTCCGACAACATTTGCCTGTGCGTGCTTAATCGGAATCCATGTCCTTCTCTCGGTGCCGCACTATGAGCTTGTAGATCTGCTAAAGCATAACATAATGCTTCAAACACCAAAAGGGGCTAAAGAGGCAAAAGGTGGTTGCACACCGGCCGCGTTTTTCGGAAAACCGATGGAGAAACGCCGCTTAGAAATCCGAATTTGCGCTCGGTGTGTGGGGACCTTCAGTCTGTAGTCGGTGTTCCACGCAGTGCTGGGAAAAGTGCTCACATTTTTCACTTAGGTAAAAGTACTGTACCAATTTACAATGCAATATAGAAATACTCAATACTGTGAGCTTGTAGATCAGCTATTTTCAAATGGACAAAATCTATATAGGGTTGATGCGGTTAATGGTTAAAGTGCGGCCACACGCACACCACCCTCTAATACTCCACCATTCCTAGATACGGGTCTATTTTACAAAGCTGTAGACAGAACTCGGTACGCAAGCGTGTCAAAAGATTTTTCTCCAAAAAAATCCTGCAGCGTGTCATAAGATGTGTCCTGAGGGCTACGAGAGAGAGAGAGAGAGAGAGAGAGGGAGGCAGAGAGAGAGAGAGAGAGAGAGAGAGAGCACCCGTGTGGCTGTCATCGCTCCTGTCTCCGTTTCTGGCTGTCTGTGAGCCATGGTGCCCTGCTGTGAGCAGTCCACTGAGTTGTTCTCTCCCTCCCTCCCTCTCTCCCTCTCCATCTCTCCATCTCTCTCCCTCCCTCTTCTCCCTCTCTCTCTCTCTCTTCATGTCCTTCTCTCTGTTGCTGTAGATCCTCGCTTCTTTCTCTCCGTCTCTCTCCCTCCCTCCCTCCCTCTCTCCCCCTCCCTCTCTCTCTCTCTCTTCATGTCCTTAATTCTCTCTGTTACTGTAGATCCTCGCTTCTTTCTCTCCGTCTCTCTCACTCTCTCTCCCTCCCCCTCTCTCTCTCTCTTCATGTCCTTCTCTCTGTTGCTGTAGATCCTCGCTTCTCTCTCCCTCTCTCTGTCTCTCTTTCTCCCCCTCTCTCTCTCTCTTCATGTCCTTCTCTCTGTTGCTGTAGATCCTCGCTTCTTTCTCTCCGTCACTCTCTCACCCTCTCTCTCTCTCTCTCTCTCTCTCTCTCTCTGTCTCTCTCCCCATCTCCTCTGTCTCCGTCTGTCTGGAGATTAATTAAATGGCTACACAACCAGTACCGCCACATCAGCCATCATCAGCCTCTGCTGTACAGTCACTGTGCGTGCGTGCCTATTTGCATCTCTATCTGTAGAGGGTTTGTCTTCTTTTTTTTAATGTATTTTCTGAGTGTGCGTCCAACTTTGACTGTTTGTCTGCCGGGTTAGTCTCTGTGTTTTCTGTGTGTGTGTGTGTGTGTGTGTGTGTGTGTGTGTGTGTGTGTGTGTGTGTGTGTGTGTGTGTGTGTGTGCACGTGCGTGCGTGCGTGTGTGTGTGTGTGTGTGTGTGCGTGCGTGTGTGTCTCTTACGTTCTCACACTAAACGTCAAAAACCTAGCGCTGCCACTGTCGCCACGGCAGCTTTGTGCATGGGCGATGACATTGTGTGGCGTACGTCTGTGTGTGTATGCGTGTGTATATTGCAGAGAAGGTTGATGGGTGGGTGGTTTGAGCTCCAGTGTTTACTGTTTGCCATCATTGTTGTCATTATGGCTAGCTAGCGGTAGCATCAGCGTCACATCACTCCAGCCACTCTTTATCATTAGCGCTGCTAGCGCACCGTGCTACTCCACCTGTCAATTTACGCACACGCGCACACACACACACACACACACACACACACACACACACACACACACACACACACACACACACACACCTCCGTCTGAGGAGTTTCTCCTGCTGTCAGGTTGGCTCAAGGACAGTTTTTTTTTCCCTTTTCTTCCACAGTTCTTTTCCTTTCACCCCACCCTTCTCCCATTGTTTATATTGTGTTTAGTTTCCAAGATGGCCGCAGCACCAGGAGGGGGTGGGGCGGAGGTGACACTGCGCCCTCCACACTCCACAGCCACTCTCATTGGCCTGGAAGTCCACACACCGCTGCCCCCGATGGCCACAGACCTCAGGGAAGTTGCCGGGTCCACTGCCACTAAACACTATACACACACACACACACGCACACACGCACACACAATGTGCACGTCGACACGTCGGTCGGTCCTCAGTAAAACTATCAATACTGTAATGTAGAAACACTCTCTTAGAAGTTGAAGTCCAGAATTCTAAATAAATTATAAAGCAATCTGGGAAATTAATTAGAGATGAATGGATTTTGAAGTGGACGGAGGCGGACATTTTAAATGCCGGTTAATTTCCTGTTTATTGATCACCTATCTGAGAGGCATTCATATATGTTGCATACGAGCGTGATCAGACAGACTATACGAGTGCAATCTAACCAACCAGTGCATTGTTTATACTGTAGGCTATTTGATTGACGTTGGCCTGTTGGCCTTTCTCAGAATCAACCTGATGCACAGCCTGCGTAGCTATAGTTCAGGCAGACAACTCAAGAGAGCGTGCCTCCCTGATCAGATGACTGGTCACATGCACTCTTTACCTGATCAGAGCGGCTATTTAAAGGAGAATTCCATGCTAGAAGGCTTTCTTACCTTTATTTGTAGTTGTTACGTCCCCACCAAAGAGGTCCAGGTGTTATTTTGTGCAAAAGCGCATTATTGGCTATTTCCCCTGCCATAAGCCCTCAATGAATTGAATTGAATTGCATTGAATTAAATGGGGCATTCGGGTGTTCGCTTATTTCCATCGGTCAAAAATCACAGTATACACAAATTTGTGTATACTGTATATCCTCTCTTCATAATGTAAATAGTTTCCCAAGCGGCACACTTTACTACTTATTTCGATGGAAATAAGCAAACTAGCACAAAAACCCAACCCCCATTGAGGGCTTATACTAGGAGAAATAGCCAATAATGCACTTTTGCACAAAATAACACCTGGACCTATTTGGTGGCGACGCAACAACTACAAATAAAGGTAAGAAAGCCTTCTAGCATGAAATTCTCCTTTAATCTTCTCTGCCTATACCTGATCATTGCTTCTCTCCTGCTGGGCTGACGTGCGTCGCTTTACTCGCTATGCTGCTGCTGCTGCATGCCTCCCTGCCTCGCTTGCTAACCTGGTGCTCATGAAGTTTTGCTAATTCCATCGCCTCCCCAGCTCCCCCTGTAGGCTCTGTTCTAGATCTCCCTGGGGGCCTAATGTTCATGCTACAGGGAATGTATCGGGACAGAGCGCTGACGCCAAACTATGCTACTGTGTATGTTCAATTATATGCTCAATACATATATATTCTAAATTCATTCTCAGAGTTGTCTGGCTGAAATATTAATTATCACTACTCAAATACATCGTAATGCAGAAGTTAGATACTCTCAAAATGTTGTTTCATAAATGAAATCAGATTGATATGACTTGGGGGCAACCGCTGGCCTGCAGTGGTCTTATAGGCGCATGCCACATATAGGCTCTGGCCTGACAGCGCGTTGCGTGTTCGTAGTCCCGTTCATGACGACCTTTGCTGCATGTCTCTCCCTCCCTCTTTCCTGTCCGTCTTCACAGTAGCTATCAATAAAGGCACGAAAGCAAAAAATATGCAAAGATTTGACTTGGCTCCTTATTACAAACTGTGAACTTCTGTGTTCGAAAACGAATTGAGTGCATGAGTGTATTGTAACGAGTGCCAAAGGCAAATGACTAAAAGGCATCTTGTTCTTGGTTGCTCCAAAAGAACATGGCTTATGAATGAGGGTGGAAGTGAAATGGACCTCCCCCCTTGTGGTTTCAAAGCTTTATATACAAAGAGCTGTGTCTCTCAACACCTGGCAGGCCCCAGCAGGTGATGAGGCGAGGCCGCAGTATACCTCATCATTAAGCATTATTAGTGGGGTTGTCATAGTATGTTATGTGTTTCCACTTCAAATCAGCCATACAAAAATGAACCAGAGCAGCAAACATGTATGCCACTAAAATGTGGAACTAAAATGTGAATCCCTAGACTCCTTCAACACCGCCCTCAGAGACGGCTGCAAAGTCCTACCCCACACACTACTTTTGAGGGGCGCTAGCCCCTCCTATATACAGTATGGGGTTAATGTTTGTTTTTCAACGATGTTTGTATAAGAAAACGCCATAGACAATACAGAGAAATCTAATGTTGGTTTTGAGGACTTAAACAAACATTAGCACCCGTTGCTTAAACAAACATTAGGTTGTAATCGATGTTGTAAGATGATAAGAGTGCCCCTCACTTCACACGGATTTCTCTAATAGAGTACATATTTTCCTGTATTCAACTGTATATGATGATTTATTTTATACATCAAGTTTACCAAGTCGCCACGGCGAAAATTCTTCATCAATGTCTTCATCGTTATGCTAAGATGTTGTCTTCATCAGTGTAGTATGTCAAACCCACAGATGTTATAGTTAATTTCCAAAGTGTTCAAATTATTCTGTGCAGTTAAGATGATAAAAAGGTGAGTATGTGAATACCAATGATATTAGTAGGCCTACCATTTCAATTGTTTACTAATGAATTACATTGTTTCGGTACTTTGATGTTCCTACTTTCTCTAATGTTAACTCTAAACAACTATCCTCTCTCTCTCAATTCAATGCAATTTAAATGAAGGTGAAGTAAAAACTCAAATTCACTAAATTGCGGCGAGTTGGTAAACTGGCGAGTTCTCCGGATACTGGTCTGCACCACACTGAGGGGACTTCATATCAACACATCTGTCTCTTATACTGGTCTGCACCACACTGAGGGGACTTCATACATCAACACATCTGTCTCTTATACTGGTCTGCACCACACTGAGGGGACTTCATACATCAACACATCTGTCTCTTATACTGGTCTGCACCACACTGAGGGGACTTCATACATCAACACATCTGTCTCTTATACTGGTCTGCACCACACTGAGGGGACTTCATACATCAACACATCTGTCTCTTATACTGGTCTGCACCACACTGAGGGGACTTCATACATCAACACATCTGTCTCTTATACTGGTCTGCACCACACTGAGGGGACTTCATACATCAACACATCTGTCTCTTATACTGGTCTCACCACACTGAGGGGACTTCATACATCAACACATCTGTCTCTTATACTGTTCTGCACCACACTGAGGGGACTTCATACATCAACACATCTGTCTCTTATACTGGTCTGCACCACACTGAGGGGACTTCATACATCAACACATCTGTCTCTTGTACTGGTCTGCACCACACTGAGGGGACTTCATACATCAACACATCTGTCTCTTGTACTGGTCTGCCCCACACTGAGGGGACTTCATACATCAACACATCTGTCTCTTATACTGGTCTGCACCACACTGAGGGGACTTCATACATCAACACATCTGTCTCTTATACTGGTCTGCACCACACTGAGGGGACTTCATACATCAACACATCTGTCTCTTGTACTGGTCTGCACCACACTGAGGGGACTTCATACATCAACACATCTGTCTCTTGTACTGGTCTGCCCCACACTGAGGGGACTTCATACATCAACACATCTGTCTCTTATACTGGTCTGCACCACACTGAGGGGACTTCATACATCAACACATCTGTCTCTTATACTGGTCTGCACCACACTGAGGGGACTTCATACATCAACACATCTGTCTCTTATACTGGTCTGCACCACACTGAGGGGACTTCATACATCAACACATCTGTCTCTTATACTGGTCTGCACCACACTGAGGGGACTTCATACATCAACACATCTGTCTCTTGAAATAAATGAGAGGCCAGTTACAACTGTTTCTAAATCAATCAGGGAGGCAACAGAAAATAGGCCAATCAAAGACCAATGAGAGCAACTACAGCAACTACAACACAACACAACACACATAACAGACTGTTTATCAGTCTTAAATAGAAAATTAACAATTGGAATTAATGGCTGTTATAAAGCCCAGAACCTCTAGCTCGAACCAAAAGGAAGTTCACTAGATTAATTAAGTGATCAAGCGCCACATATAGACATATACTGTTCCCTGTCATAACTCACATACCAGTTCAACGGCAGATACAACACAACATACAAACTGAATAGATTCACATCAGCATGCTGCGTTCAATTCCAGAGCCAGTTACTGGACATGTTTCATTGTCACCCAAAATGACAGTAATAGTACACCAGCTTGAATCACACTAGTATACACACAGCATGCAACACAAGTAGCAGCAGCAAAGAAGCAAAAAAAACAAAGTTCCTACCAGTGTATCAGTATTCAATTGGAAATTTCCATTTAGAATTGATGGCTGTTGTGTCAAATCCCCAAACCTCCAGCTCGAACCAAAAGGAAATAGCTAATTCACTCATAGGATTATTGAAGTGATCAAGAGCCACATACACTGTTCCCTGTTACAACTCGCATACCTTCAACGGCAGATACAACACAACTTATACTAACTGTAGATTTACATTCCAGAGACAGAAACGGTTACTGAACATGTTTCATTGCCACCACCCAGTCATTGGGTCCCAAAATGACAGTAATAGTAGTTTACCAGCTTGAATCACACTAGTATACACACAGCATACAACACAAGCAACAGCAACACAAGCAGCAGCAACAAATAAACAAACAAACACAAAAGTTCCTACCTTGAGCAGTCTTCTACTTGACGTCATCAGTTGTATAAGTGATGCCAGGGTCACATTTGGAAGCCCTCATGATGATGAGCCCTCCAGCGGCATCTCCAGTCATCTCCATCCTCCATACATCTGGCTAGCTGGCCAGTACTTTCCTCCCAGTATCAATGGCACCGACCAGCCTCATTCTCCTGGCTGCCATCTTCTCACTCAGCCTTGGATGTTTAAGTACTGCACCGTCTGCAGTGCACACAGCATTCAGGTGTAGTGCAGTGGTCAGGGTCTTGGGGCAGGCTCTAGGGTCCAGCATTCACAGCATGTCTGGAGAATAGACTCAGGGCTGAGAAGAAGCTGAGCTTGGGGGTCTGACTGGGGTCATCATCACACTGGCTGGTGTACCTGTGGAGCAGGTTGAGAGAGACACCATAAGCTTTGAGTAACAGACAGACAGACAGACAGACAGACAGACAGACAGACAGACAGACAGACAGACAGACAGACAGACAGACAGACAGACAGACAGACTGTCAGACAGACAGACAGACAGACAGACAGACAGACAGACAGACAGACAGACAGACAGACAGACAGACAGACAGACAGACAGACAGACAGACAGACAGACAGACAGACAGACAGACAGACAGACAGACAGACAGACAGACAGACAGACAGACAGACAGACAGACAGACAGACAGACAGACAGACGACCAAGCGCCACAAACTGTACACTGACTGTACAATGTCACAACTAGGTCGTAGGTTGTTTGTATCAATAGTTATGCTGATTTCTCTTGCCATTTTCGGATTTGAGTAGGATTGTGTAAGAAAGGGTTAACATTTAAAAAAGGGTTAAAAGGGTTAAAAAGCATGTGTTCATTGCTAGGTTGGTGTCAATGTCAATAGATATGCTGTTTTCTCCTGTCTCTTCATTTGCATATTTAGGTAGGGTTAGGGATGTGTAGTGTTGGGATATTTCGCACCTCTTAAATAAGCACCATTACTTTAAGAGTGTGCAGGGGCTGTGCTCATGCAGCAAGGTCACGGAGTGACAAGAAAGATTTTCTATATAGTGTGGGGAAAAAGTGTGACACGTCAGAATTCTCCAGGGACGACACGCGTCGGCACTGTGCTTCGAGGGGCCCTTCGATCTGCGGACTGATATGATCGAATCTGATTCGTGATGTATACAGGTCGTATCTGCTTTCATATGTGTATTTGCTGTTCATATGTATATCACATTACCATTCAATTTGAGATAATTATGGGCAATCAATAAATGCCAGATCGTGTGAATCCATGATTTTGAGTGTACAGCCTGTTTATTGGACTATTAGATAACCCTCCCACAGGATGGCGCAACAGCTGGTGACCCTACGTTTGAGTGGTTAAAGGTTATCTTGTCCGGCAGGTTGAAGGGGTCATTTTGCTGACCAGTATAGCAGTCTTAACGTGGCTCCATGGCGGTGTGGGAAGGGCCCTTTCTACCGGCTTGGGACTATGCTTGAGACGGCTTTAGTGTTTGACTAAATTGGGACAACCAAATGTTAGTGATAAGACGGGATGTGATATCAGATGAACATGCTTTAGGAGAGTAGAGGGCGCGGACAGCGACAGGCCTAGGCTCTGCTTGTTGCCAACTGTAGGCTACTGTGTTAGTGTGTTTACATAATGAAATAATGGCTTGTCTGCTTTACCGCTGGTGTGGCTCTTTTGATGTTTGATGCTTTGCTGGGCAAACGATATGGCGATTGTTGGAAAATGTAGCTGCTTAGAGCTCGCTGTAGCGTTGTTGTTGATTGCCATACGTGTGTGCGGGCGTGCATGAACGGCGGAGCGCTTGGGAGAGTATGTGTGTGTGCGTGCGTGCGTGTGCCTCGGTACATGCAGTGTGTGGGTGTTCACCACAGACATATGTTTCAGTGAGACAGTGGAAATATACCCTGACTGCCACGTAGATCCAACACCCATCGAGATACTCAAAGTATCTTGTAATTAAGTAAAAGTACTCAGTGGGGCAGTCAGGAGAATATTTCTGTTGTTTATTAATTCCCATACGTGTGTGTGCAGGCGTGCACGGCTGGGTGCAAGGTGTGTGCGCAAACAGGGGCGTGTTTTCATGTATGTCTGTGCTAGAGTGTATGTGTGTGTGCGTGCGTGTGCCTTGGTACATGTGAAGTGTGTGTGCGCAGCGTCAGTGTTTGTGCAGGGGAGCGTATTTGTGTGTGTGTGTGTGTGTGCGTGTATGCCGGAATGCGATGGGAACATCGTTTGTGGTGTCTATGCTTGGCGGCTGTGTCAAGATGTTTACATATTCGAAAGAACACACTGTTATGCAGCTCAGATAACAGATTTGCGACATTGAGTGGGTCAAGAAACCAACCTGGGACAAGGAGGGCAGTATGCAATCACTTGTCCCTTTGTGGAATAATTAAATATAAATCATAAAATATAAACCCCCCCATCCCCCCCACAAATTTTAACATGGGGAACACAAATTAGTCAGAGAAAGGTCAGAGAGAGTCAGAGCGAAGTCCAGTCAATTGTCTAATGTTGTGTAAATGTTGGTTAGATACCCTCCCCAAACCCCCCCCCCCACATACACCATACCTTACCATACCATACCCCTCCATATGTTCAACGTTGCTGAGTGGTGCTGATTGGAAAAAACAGGAAGCCATTGCTTAACCCTACAAACATGTCAAACATGAGATTTCACTATTGCCATTTAACACATTGACCGCTCCAGACGAGACCGTCTTCAAATGCAACAAACATTTTTCCTTTGGAAACCGTAAGCACCATGGTTACAAGAATATAGTAGGAGTGTCATAATAATTATGAAAATTAATTGCAAAAGTATTACACAAGTTGGCCACATGGTGGCACTATAACACCCCACTTTACTGTTTGCGCTATAACTATTGCCGGGTAAGCGCCACAACTACGAACATTGGAGAGGAGACTAATAATAATTCAGGAAAATTAATTGAAAGGAAAGTGCACAAGGTGGCCACACGGTGGCCGGGTAAGGTGTTTGCTTTACAACTGTTGAACCGGTAGGTATAAAATCATAATTTCCTTTTCTCAAGTGTTCCCTGGGCGTTTCCCCAGATAAGCCACGCCCACATGCATATAGAATACTTTTGGCGGTCTGGATTTTTCTTCAAAAAGACACTTTGTACACTTTTGTGCGCTTCTACAAAAATGAGGTTATAAGGTGGTTAAAAAAAAAATATATATATATATATATATATATACCCATATACAAATATATAAAAAGGTGTGTGCTGTGAAATAATAATAATATCCACAATATTTCCCACCTGGCCAGTGGGGAACTAGATAAATATAAATATATATATAAATATAATATAATAAATATAAAGTGAATAGAATAAATAACAATAATAATAAGGATTAGGAAAAATAATAATATTATTAATAATTGCCAACCACCTGGAGGTACTGATGGAGTCCACTAGGGGAACTGTGGTTCAAGGATGGACCCTTATGACTCCATAATTGAACCTCAAGGTCCTGAGTGTGTATTTTTGGGATATATCTATGAGAGAACATGCAGTGGTTCGCCGATGGTGTTTGACATAAATCAGTGTATATAGTGTGTCTGATACTACTTAATTGAGTGTGATTCACACAGTAATATTTTGACATAATCAATATCTGAACATAATCAATGTGTGAAAAATGTGAAATGTATATTATGTAAATACTTGGATGCCATTAGGCTAAGTTTTGATCTGTTTCTTAGACACAGATGCCAGAGGGCAATGCCATTAGGCTAAGTTTTGATCTGTTTCTTAGACACAGATGCCAGAGGGCAAAGCCATTAGGCTAAGTTTTGATCTGTTTCTTAGACACAGATGCCAGAGGGCAATGCCATTAGGATAAGTTTTGATCTGTTTCTTAGACACAGATGCCAGAGGGCAAAGCCATTAGGCTAAGTTTTGATCTGTTTCTTAGACACAGATGCCAGAGGGCAAAGCCATTAGGCTAAGTTTTGATCTGTTTCTTAGACACAGATGCCAGAGGGCAAAGCCATTAGGCTAAGTTTTGATCTGTTTCTTAGACACAGATGCCAGAGGGCAAAGCCATTAGGCTAAGTTTTGATCTGTTTCTTAGACACAGATGCCAGAGGGCAATGCCATTAGGCTAAGTTTTGATCTGTTTCTTAGACACAGATGCCAGAGGGCAAAGCCATTAGGCTAAGTTTTGATCTGTTTCTTAGACACAGATGCCAGAGGGCAAAGCCATTAGGCTAAGTTTTGATCTGTTTCTTAGACACAGATGCCAGAGGGCAAAGCCATTAGGCTAAGTTTTGATCTGTTTCTTAGACACAGATGCCAGAGGGCAAAGCCAGAGGGCAGAGCTGTCAATATATGAAGACAGAGACGGTCATGACCAAAAAGAGAAAAAGGATCCATAAAAAATATAAAAAATATATATAAAAATAACTGTACATTTTTGATTATTTTCTTTTGTAAACTTACTTGCACATATAATTATTATGGTTGCTGGTGAATGTCGTTTATAATATTGGCCAAGCATGTGTGCGTGTGTGCACGCACGCGCATATGTGGAAGCATTTGTGGAAGCATATGTGACAGTTTGAACAGTGGAAAACTACCCTGACTGCCACGTGGTAATAAAATACTCCGTGTGGCAGACAGGAGATAGTGACATGAGGAACACAAATTAGTCAGAGAGAGAGGAAGATGGAGTCAGATAACGGAGGTCCAGGGAAGTGGGTAATGTTGTGTAAACAAAGGTTGTGTGAAATTGTAGATATCAGCTACAATTGGAAAATATATAATAATAATAGTAATAATAATTACAAAAAATAATGGCACAATGGCCCGATAACAGCCCACTGCTTTAAATTTTATTCCTGTAGGTAATTAGGTGTTGACCAATGTGAAATAGACCTTTTACGTGAAACCATAATAGGTAATACAGCCTGGGGGTAGCAATACTATCAAGGGCGAAGGTCGACGTTGCGTTGTAGTTTTGTGAACAAATCACAAAAGGTCAAGAATAAAGAGGGTGGGTTAATTCAGGTCAGGGGAAAACCCCAGGGGATTCAATACATTTAAACCGGACTAAAATAAAATAAAACACTGTAGCCTAAGAAGCGGGGTTTACATTAAAATGTATATTGTAAGTGTTTAATATTGGTAATACCTCCCTCCATAAGAGAGAGGTAAAGGGGGGTGTGACGTATGATTAGGTTAGAGTATTTAAAAGGGGACAGAACGCTTGGTCGCCAACTCTCACGCTTGGTCGCTGCGTGCATGGGTGTGTGTGGATGAGGTTCGAGTGAGACTCATGTCATAGTTTGGTTGTTTGGTGAGAGTTGTTAACTGAGCACTGTTGGGGTTGGTATGTTATATAGTTTAAATGTTCTCATGTCATAGACTAGACAGATGATCATTGTATTGTGTCTGGGCAGTGGTGAGAAAGTGCTTGACTGAAGGCCTGTCGTTTGTTCAATAAGGGGATATTGTGGGTCAGTAAAAGTGGGCAGGGTCGTGGTGTTGGCTTTGAAGTGTAGGTCACTGTGGAAAATACAGGGACTGATTTTGGCCTTCCCTGTAAATTGTGTCCACAGGGAATATAAAATATTGTGTAGAAAACAAAATTGATAATATAGTTACACTGTGTCCCAAAAGATGACACTACTTATGTGACAGACACTTGCCCCCAGTAAAAAAGTGAAACTCCCCCTTGAATAGTGTACATCAGGACAAAATGGCAACTGGCCGTTATCATAATTTAGAAAAAAAACGGGTTAGTAATGTTTCCGAATGGAGGCGATTAGATAAGTGATAAAAAACTGTATGTCCATGTACAGCATATTTTAGCCCTACTCAATTAGATTAGATGCTGGTACCCTGGTTAGAATATGGGGGTTACACCACCCAGAAAAAAAACTACTTTGTAGGCATTGCTCACATGCATGTTGTAAGCTTGTAGCGAGTCAAATTTTACCATAGGTGCAACTACGGAGAGGAAAAATAAATCAATCAAAATAAAATAAAATAAAATAACACTCAAAGTATTAAAAGTAGTGGTACTCATTGTGCGGAAAGGGAGAAGCAATACATGTTTTGTAATAATAACCAAAGTAAACTATAAACTATAAACTATAAACTATAAAGGAAATACTCAAACTAAGTGAGAAAAGTGACAGTAAATACGTTAAGGTACTTTCCACAACTGAAAAAGGTATTGGAAGGGGGGGACAAAAAGTACTCAATTGTTCCAAAGTGTAATACATACAAAGGCCACTAAAGTATATATATATAAAGTCCAGAATTCAAAATACTTAATGAAAGTACACAAGTAAGCGAATTAAATGCACTAGAGTAGAAGTGCCCTGCCCTGTTCGGTAATCAAATTACTCTAAGTAAAAAATAAGACTTGTGTAAAAAAAAAAAAGTGTAGAGAAAAGTGTTTCAAATTAAGTGGAATTAAGTGGAAGTAAGGGGTTGAAACCATTGGCAATATTCAAACTACTATCTAAAGATCCCAAGATTGTACTTAATTGAGCTAAGGAAATATACGCGTTTACTTTCCACAAGTGAAATATAATGGGCAACCAATGCACCAAATGGTGATTAGTTTCAAATGTAGACACATAAGGTCAGATTAATCATCCCTTCTCCCCTATAGTGAATAAAATATAGGGAATTTTGATTTGATTTGAGTTAATATTTACTAATTTTATTTTGACTGACTGAAACATAGACCATGTTCCTCTACTAACAGTAGACAGATATGTTGACCAGCTATTCCCTCAGCCCTGACGGTAGGAAAATGATAGCTACAGGACATGGACTGATTGCTCGCTTACCCTGACGGGTAGGTAGGTGACATATGACTCAATTGACTGTTATTTTACTTTTAATAAAAAGGTTTTATCCATTCTATTCCATAATAAGATCTGGGCCCATTACATATATTACTTAAACGGAAGTATCCCATTTTAAGTGAAATTTAAAATTTAATTTCATAATTGATTCATAGTTCCCCTAAATTGGAATATCCCTCCCTGTAAACAGTTCACCATTTGACCTTAAATTGAGTTAATATAGGAACATCGCCCTCTCCAGTTTATTATTTTAGTTTCTTTTCATCAGGAGGTTGATCGAACTAAGTGATTAATCTCCCCCGAATCCAATTGATTGATGTGGTATTAGACGCTATCTGCTAGTAACCCCCCATTCCACCATCAAGGTGAGAAGCTCAAATTATAGGAAAGACAGAGTGTGATTTGTAGTTGTACTAATGTAGCATAGAAATGTTGCAAGCCAGCAACATAAAAAAAAAAAAAAGCAAACATGGGACCCGGAAGGAAGCGGCATGAATGTCTCAGTCCAAAATCATCAACAACAAAGGTGGGAGAATATTTTATTTCATATGCACGAGCCTATTGTATCTCCAGAGACAGTTGTACACTCTGTTCCACCAAAGAGACATTGTTGCCGAATGTTACTGCAGCAACCAGCCAGCACAAGGGTTCCAGAGTTGGGGGGCCACTTGCCGAGAGACATTGAATTGGCCGTGCTGCACGGGGTAAAAAGGGGGCAGCCACACACAGCCGCCAGACTGCTATATGCCACCTGCTATGGAGAAAAGAACTGTTCCGGGTGCTGGGGAGTCACTCACAAAGACACTGACCACACTGCTCAAGGTCATGGGCCAGGGGTGCGATGCCCGCACCCCTCTGCCCAAGTTATAGGCCCAAAGCCATTTAAAATCAAATATTGGACCTGCCGCAGTTGTGTGTGGAATTACACACTAGCATAACAAATTGTAAATGAGGCGAGATTGCGTATGTATGGGCAACATTAGTACAGATACAATACTCACACCTTGTGTCATCCAACCCTCCAGCAAAGGAAAATGCCATATATAGAATATATATATTAAGTTAATTATTTTAATGAGGAAATCATATAGTAAAATAGTGGATTATGCAGAAAGCGGAAGTTTCTAAACAATACACCCCATTGAAGAGCTTATGTAATAGTGAGAAGACAACTAAATAAGTGGTGAAAAAGGCTAGTAATGTGTAATTAAAGTACCACAATCAAAAATATATATTTTTTTTCAAAAGGAATTGATGTAATTGTGTACAAATATAGTGTAGAGTAATTGTTTGAACAGAGAATCATCCCCCTATCCCTCCCCGTTGTAGGCCTATACAGTATCTAGGAGAGATACACGTACTTCATGAAAATACATTTATGGAACTGAGGGGGGGGGGGGGGTACGTTCAGCAAAATAAATATTAATTAAGTGATATTAAAAATACACGAGTTGTGTCAATGTAGTGTTTCACCAATCTTTCACCAAGTGCAAAATTATAGGTCAGTGATTACAGCATAAAAGTGCAGAAAACAATAAGCGAACATAGGTGAGGGGTACGCAGCTACAACATAAGCAAACAGAAAAGTGAGATAACATAGAATAACAAATGTAAGTGTCATCAGATGACTTCAACATAACTCCAAAGTGTCCAATACTTAAGTGAAACGCCAAATTTAATAAGTGTAAATATTGAGAAAAAAGCAAATACTACGTTGGTCTACATTTACTTTGGGTAATGATTTCATATAATAGTCATTAACTGGAAACAATTGGAAAGGGCTATAGGCTCATTATGTCATACACTTATAGTGTAGTTGTCCTGTTTAGGCTATTTCAGTGAGAATTTGACATAAGTAATAAGTAACCACACCCAGAAGTCATATAAATATTAAATGGAGGAGTACAATTTTTGCATAACACTAGAATAAGACTAATAAATTAGAAAGAATTAAGGTATCTGGAGAGAGTAAAGCCCTGTCAGGGTCGTTCCGTCAACTGTGCCAACCATTTGTTTTGATTACATAAGTTTAATAGTAGTTTCGGTCCAGGGTGACAATTATTGTAACAACGTATTACACTGTGTAGCACGTAGTAAAAACCACTTCGACCAGTTTTGAGCGGTGTCACGCTCCAAGGATTGACCAGGGGTTTAGGCTTGTCTGTTCGAAGTATGGTCCATTGACAGCTGTAACTGATTGGGGCGACATGGGGTCACAGGGCATGGGAACGAGGAACACTATGGTTAGGGTTGCAGCCAGCCAGCCAGGGAGGTTGCTTCATATATAGATATTGGAGCAAGGAACAAAACAGAATGCAAGAAAACAAAATGGTAAAAATAAAAAAATATATAAATTATGCGTTCACTATTTTGGAGGGCCGGGACATAAGGCTGAACCTAAATTCTTATATAAAAAACAGTAAATGGCCATGTATGGACAATTTGGACAATGAGTGCGCCCCTCATTTCACATGGGTGTGATTTTTTTAACCTTCGGAAATAGATAAAGTGAATTAGAAAGGACTAGCCCTGTAAAATTTAAATGTGGTGTGTTTTTGTTTAGGAGTCAGTTAGCAATTAGCACAGAGTACTTGTTGATATAAAGATTAATAATTTACTAAGTAAGCAACAAGAGGAGGCACAAAATAACGATCTCAAATTAATGTCCCACAAGTGTCAACGGACACATTAAGCAGATGGCCCGGGGGGTCGCTAATTGGGGCACCCTGGTCTACAGTCTCTGGCTTGTTTTAGAGAACTCTTCTCTAAGTTAATCAGTATAGTTTAAAATGAGGTCAGTCACCACATGCGAAGAGGACAATTATAAATGAATAAACGAAAATATTGAATAAATAAGTAGGTGCTTACGCACAATCGGTGAGGTTATGCTTCTGGGAGAAAGTTGACTTATAAGCAGACAGGAGGCAATTGGCCGGCTTCAAAAGGAATGGTATGCTTGTATTTTGTTAAGAGAAATGTGCTATAGTTCAATTGAGATTAAAATTATGAGTGAATAAAATTTCCCCATTGACATGAATGAAAAAATGCCAAATTTCAAAAGTAAGTGCCCGTTCTAGTTGTATGGTGGTACGGTGGAGTGAGTCAAACATGGTTTTGTATGTACAGGCGCCCTGACCGGGAGATTAGTGAGTGGTCCGGTGATACTGTTCTGGGAGCAGTGGGGAATCGCGTTTGTTTTCAACATGAATTGGTAGGCCTCAGGTGGGGTTGTCGTGTAGTTAGATCGATTGAGTCATAAGTAGCCTGATTAGGAGTCAATGAGGTAGTTTCCTAGAGATATCAAGAGATATGTGTTATTATAGTTAAACTCTGGCGGATCAATGTTATTTCTTTTCTATCTTTTATTGCAAGTTATTATGTACTGGCATTGGAATAGCAGAGTTTAAGTGAAAAAACATGTAGGTTATTGCATATCAAAAATGCTCTCGTAGCAATGGAGCTGAACCATTTTGGGGAAAATTCTGTACTATAATGTGGTGTCTGGAGTCTTGAATGTGTCATGTTGTCAATGAAATAGGGAGTCTTGGCTGGCTGCGTCCAGTCAGTACCGATCTAATGCTTTGACAAGGGTTTTCACTACAGTACAGTCGGAAGTTTGCTTTAGAGAGCTCATTTCTCTATGGTTTAATTAGATTAGTTGTGGGCTACTTATAATATACGACACCTGTGAACTTTGGGCACAAAGCCGTAGAGGTTACGGGGGAGGCTGAGGCAGGAGAGCAGCACCATAGACTTTCATACTATTAACAACGGGGAGTGTTTGTGTGGGGTATGAATGCACGTCGAACCATTAACGACCAAGGATGCGCAACTGGGGCGTAACAGGGAATGCCATGTTAACACGGCAGCAGGTAGAGCGGCTATTTTCGGGGAAGAAAATGTTCCCTCGGGGATCCAAAATACAGAGAATTAATTAATGAGAATAATTGCCTGAATACAAATACAAACAGTTGTTGACTACAACAAATACATTTAAGGGTCTGCAGCAGACCAAGCGGGAAAATTAGGGGGGAGCCGATTGGTATGGGGTGGGTCATTATAAAGACAAGGGGAAACTAAAATAAAAGCACAAAACACGGGGTCAATATAAATAAGTGACAGTTATAAAATGAGCAATAAAAGGGTCTATCAATGTAAGCCAACTATAAAAATTAATATATAATATGGCACACAATAAAATAATGAACAAAATCAAGGGCCATTCTGGCCTACACTGGGCACTAGGAGGGACAGAGAGCATGCAGGAAGCTCAATTGGTTTTAAAGGTTTGGGTTGAGTCAAATAACCAATTCCCCCCAACAGATGAATTACTTGCCAAAATGTATAATCAAAAGTAACTAACAAATTTGCCCACAGGAAGTGTCCACGGACTAGGAGGGAGGTCTGAAAGACTTAAATGTCAAAAATATGTTTTAATGTGTCATACAAAATGTCACATGAAGGAGGGAGAGAGCATAACCCTAATAAATTCCCTAATAATTCTCCACAGGAGCAGGGACTTTTGGATGTCAATGTCTGAGTGTGTGTGAAGTGTAAAACATAACAGTCCCACAGGGCAACAGCACGGACGACACTCACATACAAGGTCAGTATGCAACACCAGACCCAGACTGTCCAAATGTTACTTAAGGGGACTACAGACCAAATTAAGACCCCCCCATGGACCACAAAGTGTCAAGTTCATATCCAGGAGGGACACCTGGTTGGGTTCAACAAGTCATTGGGTAGGATGACCAATCTGTTCCAAGGGGGCATCCTTGGAAGAAGGCCAAGTATAATGTCAATTGGCCTGGCACAGGAAGGTTCTGTTTTATTGATACTAAATGCATTCATATGTGATTCTGTGTAATGTCAATCAAACCGAAGTCGATTTAAATATGTGATTCTGGGTGTATGTCAATCAAACCGAAGTCGACTTAAATAACTAACTTACTAACATATGCAAAAAACCCAATCACCATAACTGTCTTGAATGATTATACTGCAGGCAAAAAGAATGTTGTGTGCTTCTGTTATCTCTGTTGTCCTTGTTGTGTGTCCCTCAACAAAAGGGTAAGTATGAAAACGCGCACAGTCACACCAGGAGTTATGAATTCAAATATTCAAATATTAGTCACACCAGGAGTTATGAATTCAAATATGCAAATATTAGACACACCAGGAGTATAAATTCAAATATTCAAATATTAGACACACCAGGAGTTATAGAATATTATGTTTAGGGAAAAAGGAGATATACGGTCGAGGAAGGGGGAGGGGAACTTTTCTTTGAGTTTGTTTCCACACAGATGAATGGGAATCAGAGAGTATGCCATGCAGAGTTCATATACGCAAACACCAGGGGTGATTCCACAACAACTTCCACGTGGAAAGGCTTGCAGGCTTGCGGACCTGCGGGACGCTGCGGGACGAGGAGCGTTCCAGCATCAGAGCTTGCTATAGCTCTTCAACCTCGGAGCAGAGACGGACATCTCTCTGTTTCGAATGCGTGACGCGAGCCTAGTTTCTGGCAGGAAGGATAGAACATGCATCTCTCTGTTTCGAATGCGTGACGCGAGCCTGGTTTCGGGCTGGAAGATTAGAACAAACCCCCCATGTCTTTCCCCTCACAGGCGGGAACACTATGGCCTATACATCGCGTTGTGACTCGCGATGATCATAACAATTGCACCCAACAGGAGGGATGGGCAAATTAAAAAAAAAAAGAGGAAAAAACAATTGCCCATCCCACTTTTGCGCGTGAACACTGCCCCCCAAGGGCAACCAGGAGAACCATTTTTGATAACATGTTTTCTTTTCAGATTTCCCAGTGGGGAATGTAAAAATGCCCATATTTGTTCACAAATGTCATTCATTGTGCAGGAAATGGACCAAGCTAAATGGCAGGGACAAAAGCATGTCCCTAGTGAAGGTTTCGCCAAAAAAGAAGGGGTTTTACTGTTCTACAGGTTTCCCACTCACATAACAATGGTTTCCCTACTCACAGGTGTCCACTTGCACGAGGCTTCGACAATGATGACTGGCAATACTACAAGAAGTTTGACATGTACAATGTGATTCATGACTGAGTTGATTTTCATAAGTGACGCAATGTACTTCTATTCGTATGATTGAACTGATTATTAAGTGTCAACTTTTTTATTTTTCATCTTTTGGAATTCAATGTCTGCCCACCACTAACCCTTAAATACAGTCTACAGTCCCTAGATTGGTGTGCCCCTCGAACGTACGTATGATAACATTAGGTTAATTGGCTACTTCAAAGTTCGTGTGGTAATTGATCATGCGGCGCGCCCTTCGAATGATATAACCTTAGTGGGGTAGGCAATTATCCCTGACCTGATTGGTGTGGTCAATGACAGGTCTTGACCAAGGGAGGCTGTTGGGATATTTCGCACCTCTTAAATAAGCACCATTACTTTAAGAGTGTGCAGGGGCTGTGCTCATGCAGCAAGGTCACGGAGTGACAAGAAAGATTTTCTATATAGTGTGGGGAAAAAGTGTGACACGTCAGAATTCTCCAGGGACGACACGCGTCGGCACTGTGCTTCGAGGGGCCCTTCGATCTGCGGACTGATATGATCGAATCTGATTCGTGATGTATACAGGTCGTATCTGCTTTCATATGTGTATTTGCTGTTCATATGTATATCACATTACCATTCAATTTGAGATAATTATGGGCAATCAATAAATGCCAGATCGTGTGAATCCATGATTTTGAGTGTACAGCCTGTTTATTGGACTATTAGATAACCCTCCCACAGGATGGCGCAACAGTAGGAAAGGGTTAAAAATGAACCCCATTGGACATTGTATTTTCTTGTTATACCTGGCAGAATCTTAAAATAAACCCTTCAATGATTAAGAAAAAACAGGTGGCGTTAAAAAAAATCCACCCTATGCGCGTGGATCTCCGTTCCATCTAGACTAAGATGTTTAATTCAGGTTGTAACACTTGGTTCAATTAATATCACTTTCAAATAAACCATCATTGGTAAACAGTTAAGTTACCTTGAGCAGTCTTCTACTTGACGTCATCAGTTGTATACCGGTAAGTGATGCCAGGGTCACATTTTGGAAGCCCTCATGATGATGAGCCCTCCAGCGGCATCTCCAGTCATCTCCATCCTCCATACATCTGGCTAGCTGGCCAGTACTTTCCTCCCAGTATCAATGGCACCGACCAGCCTCATTCTCCTGGCTGCCATCTTCTCACTCAGCCTTGGATGTTTAAGTACTGCACCGTCTGCACACAGCATTCAGGTGTAGTGCAGTGGTCAGGGACTTGGGGCAGGCTCTAGGGTCCAGCATTCACAGCATGTCTGGAGAATAGACTCAGGGCTGAGAAGAAGCTGAGCTTGGGGGTCTGACTGGGGTCATCATCACATTGGCTGGTGTACCTGTAGAGCAGGTTGAGAGAGACACCATAAGCTTTGAGTAACAGACAGACAGACAGACAGACAGACAGACAGACAGACAGCTGACCAAGCGCCACAAACTGTACACAAACTGTACACTGACTGTACAATGTCACAACTAGGTCGTAGGTTGTTTGTATCAATAGTTATGCTGATTTCTCTTGCCATTTTCGGATTTGAGTAGGATTGTGTAAGAAAGGGTTAAAATTTAAAAAAGGGTTAAAAAGCATGTGTTCATTATTGCTAGGTTGGTGTCAATGTCAATAGATATGCTGTTTTCTCCTGTCTCTTCATTTGCATATTTAGGTAGGGTTAGGGATGTGTAGGAAAGGGTTAAAAATTCTACCTGGCAGAATCTTAAAATAAACCCTGCCTTCAATGATTAAGAAAAAACAGGTGACGTTAAGAAAATCCACCCTATGCGCGTGGACCTCCGTTCCATCTAGACTAAGATGTTTAATTCAGGTTGTAACACATGGTTCAATTAATATCACTTTCAAATAAACCATCATTGGTAAACAGTTAAGAAGTTTTATACAAGGAATTGGCTGTGATAGCCCAAACAAAACATTGTGTCTGACTGTCTGTAATGTATATTTATTCTATAAATGTATAGGACCCACGCACACTATGTTCATTTCACCCTCCCACCATCTCACACACGCACACACTCACACGCAGGCAGGCACACACACACACACACACACACACACACACACACACACACGATAATGCTTAGCAAGTTAGCATACAGTAGGTAGCTAACTCACCTGAATAAAAACAAAACGACCAAGCAGTTTGTGACGAAGATAAAACTGTCACACTTGTGACTGAGAAGTTTTCAATTCCCCCAACAACCCAGACTACTCCACTCAACTTCCATGCGGTGTAAACTTACATTAATAGTAATATATTTCTGTTTATCTTTACTACTATACCAAAGAAGCTCGTTTGTGTCCGTTTGCACTGCAGGAGCACGTGTCATGTGGAGGGGGCGTGGCTACTGGCTACTGGAGGATTTTGTGCTTGAAGCCTGCTCAGGGACCAATTCACCGGAATGTCTACTGTCTAGGGCAGTGGTTTCAAACCATTTCCATGTCAAGGTCCATTATTGTCTCCACCAGGCCGAAGGCATGGGGAGAGACTATGTTTTGCATGTGTCCGTCCGTCCGTGTGTGTGTGTGTGTGTGTGTGTGTGTGTGTGTGTGTTCAAGTTTATTGGTCATTTTTAAAATACACACCTTATACAATGTATTTAGGGTTTTCTTTTTTGACCAAAATGGAGTGTTTGGCAGAAGCCTCAGCTTATAGTGCCATCCCTTTTAATATTCAAAATAACTTTTAGAAAGGAAAAATAGATAAAACAAAACAAATAAAAAAACAAAACAAAACAAAGAGAAAACAAAACCTAACAAAACAAGACAAGACAAGACAAAAACAAAACAAAAACTTACAGACAAACAAAAACGGAGAAGGACAACAGAAATAATAATAATAATAATAAACACACACACACACACACACACACACACACGTTTTCTAATATTATTGTATCAAAATTTCACGCAAATTGGTATGCTCTCCATAGTCATGTGATCAAGACGGGTTTGTTTGATTTCTCATAATCTATCCTGATTGGCTATGATTGGCTTCTAAAATGTTCAGGAGTAGCCTGCTTTGTACCCGTTTTGTACAAATCGCCACAACTCCACAACGCAGCGTCCAAATGCGGTGACCTTTTTCCACTGACGAAAACTAAATGGAAACTTCATGAAAACTAAGCTATGATGTCTAAAACTAAGACTAAATATAATGACGATTTCGTCAACAAATTAAAACTAGACTAGATTAAAATGTCAGGAAGGGACTAGTGGACAAGAGATCCAGTCATCTTACACTTGGTTGCATGCTGAAAATATCAGATCTACAAAGCTCACAACGCGTCGCGCTGCAACGCGCTGTGAGCTTGTAGATCGGATATTTTCAGCAAGTGAAGTCATTACGACGGCATCAAGGCCCGCCTAAATCAACTGTAGATTTAGTCGACTAAAATCTCATGACATTTAGTCGACTAAAACTAGACGAAAACATTCCAGGTGACTAAAATGTGACTAAAACAAAAAAAAAACATTTCAAAAGACTATGACCAAAACTAAAATCAAAATGTGCTGCCAAAAACGACACTGCACGGTAAGACCTTCCTCAGCGTCTACCTCAGCCCTCACCATCTTAACAAGGCACATTATACCGTGGTCATTTCTATAGTGCTGCATGCTCAATGGGCCACGTGCATGGAGACCGCTCAAATGCTTTCGGTTGAATCGGATGCATGCTGTGAAGCAGGGCTTTTCCAGAACAAAGCCACATACAGTACGCATATTCGTTTATTAATCCCCCTTCTGTAAATAAAGGTAGAGCGAAAGCACCCGAGGCCAGAACAAGAAGCCGGTTTGGTTTCCATGGCGGGTGGATAAGGTGGATGGGAGTTCAGCTAGCTGACAGTCTGCATGTGGCCGGATGACCCTCCAGCTCTCTGGCTTAATTAAACACATTCTCATTTCTCCTCCTATGATACCCTGCCCCTCCCTACTGGTCTGTCCGTCTGTCTGTCTGTCTGTCTGTCTGGCACCCTCTTCCCTTATTTTATGCATGACTGTCTCTTAACTTATCTGTCTCTCTCTATCTCTATGTCTTTTCTCTGCCCCTCTCTCTCATTCTCTCTCTCTCTCCCACACACACACACACACACACACACACACACACACGTGTGCGCATATGCACGCATGTACTCACTTCCCCTCTCGCTCATCTGATCTCTGCTGTCTGTCTGTCTGTCTGTTCCTCTGTCTCGCTTGACTTCCTATCTCCTCCCCGTCTTCCTGTGTGTTTCACCCCACCATACGAGCTCCCTCCCCAGCTCTCTCTCTCTCTCCCTCCCCAGCTCTCTCTCTCTCTCCCTCCCCAGCTCTCTCTCTCTCTCCCTCCCCAGCTCTCTCTCTCTCTCTCTCTCTCTCCTCTCTCTCTCTCTCTCTCTCCTCTCCCCTCCTTGCCTCAGTCTGCTCCAGCCTCTCTCTCCCTCTCTAATGAAGTGGTATCTTCTCCGTCACACACACACACACACACACACACCCACGTCCATGCCCGTATACTACTGCCACGCCACTGCCAACCCCCCCCCCCCCCTCGTTGCCTGTCTATGTACGCTGGCACTGAGCCACTTGGCTGGGCTCTGTCAGCTCCTCTTGCCTAATTAGCTCTGTTGTTCTCCTCCTCCCCAGATTCCCTCTGTTTCAAGTACAGACAAACAGCGCTCGCTGTAGTGTGCTTTCATCCCAGCCTCCCCCAGCCGAAGCCAGAGAGAGCCCCTGCATCTTCTTAACGCTACGGGCCTGGAAACAACAGACACTCCGTCCCGACCTGGAGCTGACCTCTCCACCCTAATGTTGACCTCTGTTTTTTTAGGATGGTGTGGACTTTGGTCCGGTTGGTTTTCATGTTTTTCTTTGTGGGACCTGAGTCTTGTGCCGACTATAAAGTAACAAACAAGGTATTAAGTCACATAATATTCCTCTTCTTGGCCTATATAACCCTGTAGTGTCCCAGGCTTGCTTCCAGCTCACATGGTGGAGAAACTCTATTCCTCTCTATTCTGGTGTTTACTGAATGGCTATCATCTGCAATAGACTAGGCATTGTCATCACTCATCTGACCATTTTACTGCAGTCAGTGGGTTTTATTGACAGCTTTGTGCGTTTGTGTGAATCATATAGCGATGATTTCATTGGCTGATCACCCCATACAGCGATGATTTGATTGGCTGAGCAAAGTACATACTGAGGATAAAAAGTGAGGGCAGAAAAAAGTGAAGGCGCGATTGGATTGGAAGAGTGCCCCTCACTTCACACGCGTATGATTTATTTTTATTTTATTGATCCCTGTGGAGAAATTCATCCCCTAAATTTGCCCCTTATCCTATACCTAATATGAGATAAAAGTGTATTGATCCCCAGATAATTCCAGCATATCCTAAATATTGTTGCTGCTGCGTAGAGACATATAAAAGTGTTTTGTTTTTTTCGCCTTTATTTTATAATATAGAATAGATTTCCACCGGACAGCAACCAGATGCAGCATATACAGTAAGTCCCGTTGAAAACAATTGGAAACAAACAAACAAACGCTATACTGTATCCTCATGGAAAACCCTAAAAAAGAATTTGCAAAGGGCACATTGCTGTCCCCAGAGGTCAAAAGGGCACATTGCTGAGGTCAAAAGGGCACATTGCTGTCCCCAGAGGTCAAAAGGGCAGGTGCTCTATAGCACCATCTAGTCCTAGTGTTTATCTGTGCACGTCCCTGCATGTACGCATGTACTGTATGTATGTCTTCATATAGTACATGTGGGAATTGTATCTATTGACTTCACATATTTAAAAGGTCAGACTCGTGCTTATAAGGATGTGAGGTGAGGCTGAGATGTTGAGGGCCGTGCTGGATGGATTAGGTCTCCTGATGATGTGTGTGAGAGCGGTGTGACTAGACTACATGACACTATTGTGTATACTTGTTGTGAGGGTATGCATGCTTTTGGACGTGTTCATTTCTGTGCGTGCGTGAGCAATGAGCATGTATTTCTGCAGTATGTATAGGCCTATAGCGTGTGTGTGTGTGTGTGTGTGTGTGTGTGTGTGTGTGTGTGTGCGTATGGATAATACATAAGTGTGTACGAGAAGTGCTTGTGTGCACATTTTGCAATGTGTTTCTACAGCACATTTCTGTGAGGATGAAACTATGTATGAGAAGTTGCTGTAGTGTACGTTCATGAGCATGAAAGTGTGCACGTCTGTGGAGTTCAGAGTGTGTGTGCGTGCATGTGCGTGTGCGTGTGCATGTGTGTGCGTGTGTGTGTGTGTGTGTGTGTGTGTGTGTGTGTGTGTGTGTGTGTGTGTGTGTGCTGCATGGATGCTAAATGTAATACTGTATGTTCATACTGTAAATCACGTCTGTGCGTGTGTGTGTGTGTGTACGCGTGTGTGTGGTATCTATTCCTGGGCTGGGGGGGGGTTCCTCTCCTGCAGGTCTAATTACTTTAATGAGCAATGTCTCCCTCTCTATCAGTCCTCCAACACCCAAGGGTGCACATTAACATTCCCCCTACATACTCATACACACCAACACTCTCACAATTAACCACATATTCATCAGCAGAGTAAACATTCGCCGTATAGCCTCCCCGCCTGCCGCAAAAAAAAACTTGCTCCTTTTTTAAACTTCCACTTCCGTGAGAGAGAGAAACAACACCCCCGCCCGCCATCATCATCATCATACCCACCACCACCCCCCCCCCCCCCAAGTCAAGCGATTCAGCCACCCTCCCGTTCAAACCGATATCCATGAGGCATACTTTGAGTCTCCTGCCTGCTGCCTTCACTTCTAATAGACACTGAAGGTGAAGAAAGCCACACCACACCCGGGCTGTTTCTTTACAGATCAGACGATATGCAATTGAGTCATTATTCTGGCTGTGTGGCTGTATCATTCTCGACCGCTCGTCCAATTTAGAATCCAAGAAGCGGGCTGACAGCTGGATTTCTAATGATGTTCCATTGTGACCCGCAACTATTAGCCCCTCTCTCGCTCTCTCTCTGTCTCACTGTTGTGTGTGTGTGCGTGCGCGTGTGCGTATGGCGCGTGTGTGTGTGTGCTAGAGAGAGAGCGTGTGTGTGCAATGTGTGTGTGGATGTACACGCACGCGTGTTTGTGTGGTCGCTTGCTGGTGTGAGTGACTGTATTAAGCTTCAGAGACCAGCAGTCTTGCGTTGCCAAGATACCGTATGGTGCTGCCTTTATTTATGAGAGCGATATGGAAGCTGGGAGGGTTAGTTATTTAAATTGATTTGATGAGCAAACCAAGGGGATGTGAAATAAACACATTTAAACTTGTAGTTGTAGTATCCCCTCCCCTCGGCTCTCTGTCTCCCGGGCTCACACAGGCACAGCTGCGACTTGTGACTACCCTCTGCTGGTTGAGAAATAGGAGGCCTACTGCAACTCCAAAGAACTTCAGTGCTTCACTGCTGTGGTGGGATTGGGGGGGGGGGGGGGGGGTTCCTGTCTCTCTCCACTACATCCTATATCAATAAAGGCAGAAACAATATCTTAAAAAAATTAAATAAAAATAAGATGTCTGGGTCATCATCGGTAACAGGTACGGTCGCTCCTTTTATTCAGTTACTGGGTCTTATGATGAAAATAAGAACATAATGGTGTGTGAAAAAAAGGAAAATCTAAAATTTGCCTACATATGCCGACATATTCATGACCATTAAAGAAATGTAAATAAAATATTCTCACCCAAAAAAGAGATGACAAGACAGAAACTATAGTAAAATACGCACATCACTTTGTGGAGGTATGGGTTCAAAAAGTGACATAGGAAAAGAGAAGGGAATCCACACACTCATATGCTCCAAAAGGTATATATTTATTGACGACGTTTCGAGCCAAGGCTCTCATCTGGTCAAGCTCAAGATGTGAGTGAACAAAGCAAAAATGGACATCATGATTACTATAGAATCTGAGACAGTGATTCACATAATCAGGTATTATTACTTAGGCAACAATTCAAATATATACAACATACAATAAAGAAATTATAAAACGTGGCTGAAAGTCCTCGTTCATTCCCTTTGGGGACATTATATTTAAAGTGTAAATCCAAAAGGATTCACGTTGTAGCAACAATCTAATCAGATCCCCTCCTCGCCTGGGGCATTTTTACATGTTCAATACCCTGATATCTAAGAATGGCCACAGTGTGTTTAGCAGACAGAAAGTGCATTGCAACCGGGTTTTTAGGATCTTGGTTGCGAATGCTCCTTCTATGCTCGGACATGTGTGTCTTTAACGCCCTGTTGGTCTTGTCAACATATCCTAGACCACATGCATGGGCATTTGAGCAAGTATATCACATTTTTGGTTGTGCATGTTATAGTGCCCTTGATTTTGATTGTTTTTACGTATGCTCTAAAGTATAGCCGGCTGCTCTTTGCGTATAAATACTAGACAAGACAACCATTATTAATCCCTATGAGAAATCCAGGTGTCTTACTTAGCAACAGCAGTAGGCCTAAGCATAAACACAGATGGGAAAGCTAGAGGGAATAGCTAAGATACAAATAAAATCAATATACAAGTCAAAATTGTATATGATTTGTCACACACGTGACACGTTACTGCATTGAAATTTGTTCTCTGCATTTGACCCATCTCTTGGAGCGGTGAGCCGCAGCTGTGCCGCGCTCGGGAATTTGTTTAGTTGATTTGACTCCCTAATCCAACGCAATGATGCTGAGTGCCAAGCAGGGAGGCATTGGGTCCCGTTTTTACAGTCTTTGGTATGACCCGGCTGGGGATCGAACCCCCGACCTCCCAGTTTCAGGGCAGACACTCTAACCACAAGGCCACTGTCAGGGTCAAAGCCACATTTACTGTAATAGTATCTACTAAGCAGTAAGGTTTCAAGTTTGGACACATAAAAAGTAATTTGGCATATAAAATAGTATGCGTGATTTTGGACGGGGTCAGCTAGCTGCGTTCGAAATCACACACTAACGTACTATTTAGTAAATAATAAGTTTTAGTATGTCCTAATTGGTACCCTACTGCTTAGTGGATACTAAATAGTCGTCTGAAATTAGAATACTGTGTAGTAGTACGTTAGTATATGTTTTGGACGCAAACTTAGAGACAGACACTAGACATCTATTCTGCACTACTGTAGGTCTGACTTTAGAATTAAACACATTTTCTGCAACAACCATGTTTCAGTGTGGTATGAGACTGTGGAAAATGAGGCTTTTGTGGCAGGGGGTAGAAGCAGAAATACTATAGTTGGAAAAGGAACGCAATATACATTAGAAGCATAAAGGCATTCTCAGTGGTTTTCAATAGGGATGTCAATTACCGATTGATTCATTAATTGATCATTGATAACCTTATCGATCGATTAACCCGTTAGTATAGGGGAGGCGGTAGCTCAGGGGTAGAGTGCCTGGATGGGAACCGCAAGGTTGCCAGTTCGAACCCGGGCTCCCCCAGAGTTACTGTCGAAGTGTCCTTGAGCAAGACACTGAACCCCTAATTGCTCCCGATGTGCTAGTTGGTGCCTTGCATGGTTTCCGCTGCCATCGGTGTATGAATGGGTGAATGTAATGCACAATCTATGTAAAGCGCCTTGGATAAAGGCGCTATATAAATGCACCATTTATCTGAGAATCTTAATTTCGATCAACATCTAACATAAATATCTACATTTTGCTGATATACAGAGAGAACACAAAAGGTATATTATATTCCTTAATATTTGACCATTTGAGATACAGGGCCAGGCAATGGCATCTTTGAGGAATAAAATGAAATGAAAAGTGCTTTGTCTTGTCTGTCACATCACATGCAATAGCAGAGATGTATCTGTGGCTACCAAGGTGGGGGGACTTTTTTAACTGGCCCACATGTGTGTTCCTCGGCCACACGTGCGTGCAGACAGCATTACATTCACAGAGCCCAATGATAGAACCACAGAATTAAATTAAATTGAAGAATGTCTTAACGATTGATTCATCGATTAACATCCCTAGTTTTCAACCAGTGGGCTGGGGACCACCAGTGGTCCTTGAGGGGGTTCCAGGTGGTCCCCAGCTAAATGATGGAGAGTTGGTAACTAAATGGACCTTTATTGATCTTAAAATGTGTAAAATGAAACCGTAAACTTTGGTTTGATTTGACACAGTTTACGCTCATTGTCTACACACTAGAGAATGTAGAAGAGTTGTTGATTTGATCGTTTGCCTGTTATCTCTGCTATGGTACCATTGCAAACATCAATACAGCATGGAATTGTGGACAAAAATCGTATCCAACGACAACATAATATTCTAGGTTTTGGGTCTGAGAGGCAAAATCTCATGGTGGTCCGTGGCTCAAATGCCGAATGGGCCTTGATGAAACAGGGTTGAAAACCACATGCTCAACCACATGCTCAACGTCAACTGTTCCATAATTTGGCCTTTGTCAGGATGGAGCTGAGATAGAGAGGGGCTTAACGGTGAAAAGCCACCTGGCTAAATGAACAGGCGACGTGTCTTCAGGGTTTTAGAATAGTCCTGGTGCATGTGGATGCTGCTGTACTGTCTGTAGGCTATACGCCAGCAGGTCTGTATATCTGTGGCAGCCTGGCAGCGGTGACAAGTCTCACACAAACGCTCACCTCTAATCTCGCCGCCTTCTCCTCTTCCTTTTTTCTCCACAATGCAAGGGGAGAGGGAAAAAAACTGACACCCAGCGCAAATATTAAACATCCTCCAAGCAAGCCTATTGAAACATCTTTCCTCTAAAGCTCGTTTACATCCCCCACACAGACCGTTTCTTTTTCTGTCTCTCTCTCTCTCTCTCTCTCTCTCTCTCTCTCTCTCTCTCTCTCTCTCTCTCTCTCTCTCCCTCTCCCTCTCTCTCTCTTTCTCTTTCTCTCTCTCTCTCCCTCTCCCTCTCCTCAGCCTTGGCATTGTTTCCTCAGAAGCCCTGGCAGCCGGATCATCTCCATCTCTTAGTGTCAATTAAAAGTGAAATATCTGCATTTGTCAACATATCATTTGTGGTGGGGGCCGTGACGCGCGGGGCTGATTTGTCGGGCCGATTCCCTGACACTGAGGAGGTAGCTGGCGCAGAGACGGCCGTCTCCCTCATTAGACCCGGAGCTGTGGCACCATGATGGCTGACACTGCCGCGCGGCTCCGCTTCCCGCCGCGCACAACGCTCTTCTAGAAGCCTGACATGATACTTACCCGGGAACAGCCCTCGTCTGTCAGTGCTGTCACTCGCCTTCCCAGCCAGCCATGCAGCCAGGCAGGGAAGGAGATGGAGGGAGGGAGGGAAAGAAGGGAGGGAGGGAGGGGGTGGAGATGAGGAGGGTAGGGGGGGGGGGGGACTGGGGGGAAAGGAGGAGCGGGGCACTGCACTGATCCATGATCCATCCATCCATCCATCCATCCATACACAACTACAGAGAGGCTATACTATATTATGAGATACCGTTCCCCCTGCAGATCACCCTTGGGTAGAAAGCAGACAGGAATGTTGTCCACACTCTCTTCAGTTTTCTGCTTCATGCAGGGTTTCAGAACTCACTTTGACCTGAAGTGCAAGCAAGCAAGATTGCACAGAGCATGTGTAGCACCCAGCATAGGCCCACAACAGACCTGCCAATCGGGCTCAGCCCTATTGCCACGACAGGTTGTGTGGTCGGTCTGTTGAGTTCAATTCCCTCTACCTGCACAGTGCACATCACTCACTCCACATGGTTGCCTTGCTCATCGCCCTGTTTATTGTACTGTTTTCACCTCTAAAGTATAGCCGGCTGATTGAATCAGAACTATATTGGCACATCATCACAGGTTTACAGGTGTAAAGAGGTGTTAGAAGTAAATAGAAAATATAATTTTTTCCCTTTTTTATTAACTCGAAAATATATCTCAGCGAGAATGCGATATGAGCATGTATAAAAAAGTAAGTTTCTAGTGCATTCCTGTCAAAAGTTATGATTTTTTAAAGAAATATCTCCTCACACACACACACACGCACGCACGCACGCACGCACGCACGCACACACACACACACACACACACACACACACACACACACACACACACACACACACACACACACACACACACACACACACACACACACACACACACACACACACACACACACACACACACACACACACACACACACACACACACACACACACACACACACACACACACACACACACACACACACACACACACACACGCAAAATAAATATGAATATAACATTCAAATCAGAAGGCTAGTAGCAGAAGAATAACTAAAAACATTAAAATAATGTCTTCTGGAGGTGTTAAGTTTGGTCTTACAGGACCTGGAACATGCATGTGATGGATACAACAAACACTTATACAATAGTTAACTATATTTCTATAAAAGTGATTACATAAAGATATGTGTGTAGCCTACTGATGGAAATGAGTGTGGAATAGAATGTTGTACAAAAATGCTTGTTTGTGTGCAGGGCTGCAACCTTGAATGTGGCACTTGATATTTAGTTTAATGAGAACATTGTATCACTGAGAGAGACAGACACTCACAGTCACTCCTTTCTGAACAAAAGCGCTTTCATGACTCATGTGGAAAAACTGTTTTGGTAGAAAATGTATCTAAAAAGTCTAAAGCAAGTGGTTCTCAACCAGTGGTCCATGCAGGCGGGGACCACCAGTGGTCCTTGTGGATGTTCCCAGGTGGTCCCCATCTAAAAGAGTTTTAACCTTAAACCTTTTTTTAATGTATGTGTCACTGTTGTCCTGCTTTCTATTAACATAATTGTGTGTAAGTGTTGTTGCTATTGAATTGTGGACAAAAATCATATCCAACGATAACAACAATATTCTTTAGTTTTGGGTCTGAGACTGACTGGTATAGTCTAGTACTAACTAGTCTACTGACTCAAAGTAACATACAGTAACAGTGCTGAAAATGATGGCTCTTGGAGAGTATTTAATGTAAATGTCCTTCCTATCTTTTTGTTAAATGTGCAATTTCCATCTGGCAGCATCCTCTGATGGACAAGACCCTCGGAAACCTCTCCTATGACCCCCTGGCAGCTGCCATATTGGAATAAATTTGTGCGACGAAACGAAAGTGGGGAGGAGGCTCCACTTAAGCTTTATCGCTTACTCATGAATCATGATAGCTCTTCCGTTGGTCCAGACTGCATGATGAAGCATTTGGAAATTGCGAGAGTCAATGGTAACGCGAGACAAATTACTACATGACGCCCAAGGTCAGGTCCTCGATAGCTCCAGCCTTCACAAGTTTCGCCAGAAACTGCTTTTCTTTCACTATGTTATGATCGAGACTTTTTGTCACTGCTGACATTTTGAGGTTTTCATAGTAGTGCAAAGCGGCATCAGGGTCGCTCATGTTGTAGCCAAAACCAGCCACAGCCACTCGGTCACAGTGGTGGAGTGCCATCGTTATGGCAACTGCCCCTGAGGTGGGAATATTGGCCTTCTGACCCCAAACGGGCAGACAATCGTTGTCCGGCAAGCCAATGAGCTGGAAAGAGGCCTCCTTGATAAAGTAGGGGTTCAGCATCCGCATGTCGGCTGGCTTTCTTGGTACGTGCTGTGCCACTGGCTTCCAGAATCGCACTGCATCAGGCATCGTCTTCAAGACCATATGTCGAAACCACTCGAGGTCTTTAGCAAAAACTGCAGAGAGGACAAACAGCGACTGGTCCTCTATCTGCTCCGTCTTCTTGGGGCAGCTTGTGGGGTATAAGATGCGCATGGTAGTCTTGGAGCCCACGTCCGTCTCGTACCCTTTCACCGGAGCTGCGTTCAACCTCACAACGACATCAAACGTATCGATCACATGGCCCAGAGACTTGTCGGTCAGAATACCTCCGTTACCGATGATGATGCAACTCTTTTTTTCCAAACTATCCAGGTCCTCCCCTAAACCGTAGCTTCCTGTAGCCGAAAGAATGTCCTCTAGGATCTTCTCTTCATGTGAATTAACTCCAAATGGAAGGCCACACTCTCTGATGTTGGGGAATCGCTTAAAGTTAGAATCGAGGAACATGGGAATGGGCACAGATCCAAAACCTGGGTACAGGGTGGCGACCTTGCAAGTTGCAAAGCCAAGCTTGCAATCACCTGTCCTCCCTTCATCGTGTCCTGTCCTTCCTTCATCGTGACCGGTGCTTCCTTCATCGTGACCTGTCCGGCCTTCATCATGACCTGTCCTCCCTTCATCGTGTCCTGTCCTTCCTTCATCGTGACCTGTCCGGCCTTCATCATGACCTGTCCTCCACGTCAAGTCACTCATGGCCCAGACACCCAGGGCCGCCAGAATGAAAGCAAAAACTCCCAGGGAGACGATTCGCACGGCCTTCCTAAGAAGCATGATCTTAGAAGACTGGGGCTGTTAAATATCTCAAATCTCTATTGCTGATTACCAAGTGTCGAACTCACCGCAGTAACCTGTAGCAAACCCCAGTTGTGATGAAAGGTTATGCAGAGGAAGTCGGGCAGTGTTTTCTCCTGTGTATGTGTAGTCTGTGTGTGTGTGTGTGTGTGTGTGTGTGTGTGTGTGTGTGTGTGTGTGTGTGTGTGTGTGTGTGTGCGCGCACACGCCTCGCGTGCGTCGCCGGATTGGTGCACAGCCTTAAAAGGCTGTCAGAAGGCCGGCGACTTGCCTGAAGTGAAGAACAAATAAAAATACATTCTCTCTCTGACCAAGAGAGTGTGTGTGTGTGTGTGTGTGTGTGTGTGTGTGTGTGTGTGTGTGTGTGTGTGTGTGTGTGTGTGTGTGTGTGTGTGTGTGTGTGTGTGTGTGTGCGCATGTGTGTGTGCAGCTGATAGGTCAGCTGATACAGAATCTATTGGGTCCACAAATGTGTCTGGTGCGATTTCACCTTGGCCATGTTGACCATGGTTAGTTCTGTTCATCACCATTGTGTTTTTTAACTCCAGTTAAACCATTGCTTCGCAAAATGAGGTATGATAAGTCATGATCCATTATGCAAGGACAACAAGATGCAAAAGCCACGTCAAAGTCAGAGACACTGCTGTTTGTTTGTATTGTCTTTACATTATGTTTGTGTGCATTTGGGTGCTAAAATGAGTAGGGTAGAGTGGGGGGAAAGCCCCCCCCCCCAATCTGTATTTGTCTACAGAACCACTTCCAAAGCTTGCATGATTAGTCCGTTTCGAACAAAGTGCCACAAATCACAAACACGAGGTTTCCTCGTGCTAAATTCAGGGGCCCACCTGCAATTCCAGCTTTCACCACTACGTCAAGACCCCAGTATTTTTGCCCCTTGAATAAGGCACAGGTCCTGAAAGGACATTATGGTATAGTGACTGGACAGACTGGTATTCATTCTGTCAGTCAATGACTTAATTATTTCTGAAAAATGATGTCTTAGCCAGCTCAATGTTGTTTTACTGTCTAATATATATTCATCATTGGTTGCTATATGTCACGCTATTTTTGTTGTGTTAGGTTCAGTGGTGTTTTGTAATAGTCGAGGGGCCACAGGCCCAAAAGCTCAAGGACTTGAGTTTAACCTGTGATGTCATGCCATACTTTGGTTTGTGTTTTTTCTATTAATTTGGTCATTGCCATACGGTGTTGTATGGCTCAACATGTCAGTTTTTCACCCCTTTCACATTCAGTAGATCCTGTGATCTTTTGTGGCCAGATGTAATTCCCTGGGGTCTAGTAGGACTATAGTAAATAATAATAAAAATAAATCGCTATAACATTGTTTAAAGAAAGTGTCCTTGGAAATGAGGTACTTTTATTGCACTTTTAGTCCAAATATGACTGAGGTTGTGCGTTCAACTGCAGACTGTATGCATGGTTTCAATGTGAATACTTCAAAACAGTCCACTATTACAGCAACATGCTCCCCAAAGGCCTCATCAAACAGAGGAGCCATGCTTCTCTGAAAAGTATCTCTACTTGGCCAGTGAGTGCACCAAAGAGTTAAGTCTGGCATGCAAAACACTAAATGTGTCATTAAATATTCTGCTAAACAGTTAACTTTTGGCCTACATTGAAGAGCTGAGCGATGTGGATGGTTGGCATACTATGCCTCAGACGCATGAGAGTTAGGATAAGCATCTGCAAATCAGTCAATGCTTTGACTCCCACAGTCACAGTACTTGACTTTCGGATCATCATCTTCAAAGTATTATAGTATTAATATAATGAATAATATGAATTATGAATTCATGAATATGAATAATATGAATAATATAGTATTATATTATTATTGAATTATATATATGTGGTAACTTCATAGAAAGAGTAATCTGCGTAGAGTTATTTACAATCAGTCCTGTACATACAATGTCTCTGTTAGGAGCTGTCAAGACCCCAGGGGGTCACGGGACAGTCCTAATCTTGATGAAATCTGCAATCCAACAGCTGTGTGTTCAGGGAGCTTCCTGCTCTGTTCTCTAGCCTACAATGTATTTGTGATTGAATCAGTTAGACCTGTTAATAATATATTACATTCTACCTTTGTGACATTATGTGTTAAATAAGGTTCCGCATACCTTATAATATAGTATTGATATTTAGTTAGTCCTAGTGATATAAACCGTATAGTCACTGTGCCACATGAGCTACATGCCAGATGTCCCGCCTACCTCTTACAGGCAGATCCGGTGAAAGCAACAATCTGATTGGCTCCCATAGAGAGGAGGCAGCCTGTTTGAATCCGGAGGGGGGACTTTGTGAAGTGAATATATGGCAATGTTTTGGACCACTGTTTGTGTTCACATAGATTGGCTACTATGATGTGACTCCAACTGAGGGCACGGGGCCTTCAGCCCGTGCCTCTGCCTTGTTGTACTGAGTGAATCCTGACAATAAAGCTGGATTCGTAATTTCGTAAGACTGCAACCTGCCTGCCTACCTCCGTTCCTTCTCACTCATTCAACCATCGCTGCTACAGGACAAGGGTCATTTGTCACAAAATATACATCACACCACTGAACCTAACACAACAAAAATAGCGTGACATATAGCAACCAATTGACTTGACAATGCCATGACAAGCCATGACCAAAAATATGCTGTCACAAATCAGACCAACATCTATATATATATATATATATATATATATATATATATATATACATACATATATACACACACACACACACACACACACACACACACACACACACACAGCATAAGCTATAATTATTATAACATTGGCACAGCGGCCAGGTAACTCTGCACATGAAATGTTTTTCTCTGTCAATAATGATTATTTATACTAACATTGGCACGGAGGCCAGGACAGGAAGTATACAGATGAGTCCACTCACCATGTCAGTTGTTGTCCCTCCCCGAGTCAGAATTCCATCTATAATCATTATCCTGTATATCCATCATTATCCCCAGTTTTGAATTACCGGTAGTTGTAACTTGGAAATGTAAACTTCAGTCATGGGGGTTAGGTTAATTCACGTGAGGTGGTAAAAACGGTTCATTCTTTCTCATAAATCTCTGCCCATCTAAAATCCACTTCACTTCCTGAAAACATGAGTGTTGCCAGGTTATGCGAGAGAAATAAGCAAGGTGATATGAAGTTTCAAGTTTGTCTCAAGACCTGCCCTGTGGTAAGCCAATCACAGTCGGAGTAGAAGTGTTTTTTATTTATTTATGAGTACTTTTTCCACCACTGCTGTTTACACAGTTCATAACCAATTTCCAGTTAATTGTAGAAATATATCTGTCAAAATGTGTGTTCTTCCTTACAGGCAAATGAGGAGTTCTTCCTTACAGGCAAATAACAGGCAAATATTGTGTTGTTGTGAGCTTGTAGATTGGCTTTTTTCACAATATTTATCTGTGGAAGCGAGTCAAACTAAATTGAATGCCTCAACTCAGGGTCATGGCCATGTTGGCTTGTGGTGGACATTTTTGTCAAAATTTAAATTTAAAGCCCTGAATAACCATGACAGACTTGTCTGTAATGCTGAGTTCCATGTAGTAATTTGTACAGAGTTATGGTTCTTTCAAATAAAACATTTGAGAACAACACAACACTAGTATTAGTGGTATAACAGTCTACAATGTGCATGTCGTAGTGACGTAGTAAATCAGTGTCATACATATTCTGAAGAAAGCCTGGAGATTGGATCGGTAATTGGGTATTATGATCAATATAAGAACACGGACATATTGATGACACCTGCCTGCTTTAGGGTGGGGGGGGGGGGGGCACAGTTCACATAGGTTGGGGGGGGGGGGTTCCCATTTCACATTATGATTATGTTGGGGGGGGAGGGGTCTCCAGTTCACATAATGATTATATTGGGGCGTCCCCAGTTCACATATTATTATGTTGGGGGGGGGGGTTCACTATATTTTATTTTAGCTGTCAATTGATAATATAAATTGGGAATAAACTGATGTCAATGTGGGAAGGGATGACAAAAGGTGAGTGTGGTCGTGATCTGTTAGCAGCTTCATGGCTTAATTGGTCTGGGAATTCTATGTGACTCCTTCATGTCATTCACTCATCATCTCCATTGCAGCTTAATGCTCTCCTTCATGTCATTCACTCATCATCTCCATTGCAGCTTAATGCTCTCCAGGACAGCCTGTTCCCCTGTCTGTCGTCAGCCTCCAGCACAGATTTAAGGTACTTTTTCTTTGTTTCACAGTATGCAACTTCGTTGATTGAGGAAAGTTAACTGTTGAAATCTAAACGAGTGCGACTGTTAAGCCATTATTATTAAGACCTGTGGCCGATTCTACAAAATAATGTATTCTAAATCCGTAAGCGTTTTCTGAAAAACATATGTTTTCCTGTATCAGTGGTTGACCCCCGAAAATATATGCATTTATGGCTGCAGACCTAACCTGACTCCGCCCGATGGTGGCTGTATTGAGTTCAGTATTGAGTTCACAAGTTCACAGCATTGTGAACTTCACACCACAGGATTGTGAACTTGTGAACTCAATCCTGCCACCATCTGGCGGAGTCAGGTTACTGCGGACCCCCATCTCAAAATATTTTGTTCCAGGCAGGGACCCCCAGAAGCAAAGATTTGAGTATAAAAAAGTATAATATAACATGTGCACACATTTTCACGATTTTTCTAAAATAGCAGATCTACAATCTGTGAGAATGTATATCTGCTATTTTTGAATAACCAATGGGCTGCTATACAGTTAATGTGTGCATTCTTCAACCTGTACATATACTCAAAAACAAAAGGCACTCATATTAGTACTCCTGATTCACTGAGATGGCGTTTCATTCCGTGCAGTGTCCTGCTGATTGTTTTGACATTTACACAAAGCCCATATTATTTGCACTCAGTTAAATAACATGCATTTTAAAACTGCTTTTAATATTTAATATTATATTGTCTATGTCCCTCAAACTTATTTCTAATGGTTTGAGCCCCAATCACCACTCTGATATAACCAGTCCTTGTCATTTCTTTATGGACTATGAAAGCAGTTAAAACCGGCCGAAATCCTCGCGTGCACGGTCGCCCACATCCCTCATAATTATGAGACACAGACTGAGTGTGAAAAAAGTGCAATTTGAGTATTAGTGAAGACCTATTATATGAAGATAGGTTGAAAAGTGGTGAAGTGTGAAGGCAACCGGCCGGTCCATGCGCTGCACAAGATGTCCTTTTTTCACTTGAGCACGTGTCCCTCAGTGTGATCAGTATCATGGTCAGTGTGTCATGGTCAGTATCAAAAATAGGCTCTCTCTCTCCCCCTCCCTACTATACCCCTCTCTCTCCCTCTCCGTCTTTATGTTAGCCATGTTAAATTCCACCTATGCCGTACATTCTTGGTTCATCCTCCCCCACAGAGGGTGATCAGAGAGGCCCGCACTCCTCTCCTGCCTCCTCTTCATTAGGGAGAGAAGCACTGACCGGAGTCAGCAGCCACCCTGGGTGGGAGGGAGTCACAAAGGAATGCTCCATTACTTCTTCAAAGAAAGAACGGTATAGGGAGAGAGGGGGAGAGCCTGCTTTTTGCTTAGTTTCAGAAAATTGCAGATCTACAAGCTCATGGCGTATATGTATAAATATATGCATCGATGTATGGATCTGGGAGACGGGGCCAGGGAGTGTTATTTAGTTGTTGACAGACACATAGTTGATTTAAAAATAGTGTCGAAGAGGGACAAACCTGCCTGTCTATGAGTAGCTGTCTGCCTGCCTGCCAGCCAGCAAGTTGGTTAACAGAAAATAAATTGTTAACACAATTTGCCTGAAAATAGATTACCCATGACCTTTTTCATGAAAAAAAATGAGTAGTGATATGGCTGACTGAGTAAAATAAAACAATCTACCTGAAAATAGATAGCTATAAGTGAAGAGCAATTTCCGCAATTTCCGCAATTACAATTTCCGCAATTTCCATTTCCGCAATTTCCACAATTTCCTCAATTTCCATTTCCACAATTTCCGCAATTTCCATTTCCACAATTTCCGCAATTTCCGCAATTACCATTTCCGCAATTTCCGCAATTTCCATTTCCACCATTTCCGCAATTTCCGCAATTACAATTTCCGCAATTTCCGCAATTTCCATTTCCATTTCCAACTATTAATGGCAGCTGGGTTTCATCATTCAAATAAAATAGAATTCTGTCCGTTTAGCTATAAAATTATGTCAGGGAATAGGGATACACAGTATATGTCTTTCATTTGCATTGCATCTCCCCCCTGAGTATGACTGCTGTAGAGCAGCATGTACAACGCGGAATATAAATCGAGCTGCGATGAATTTTAATGTTTGGTCTCTCCTCCTTTACAGTGGATTTGTTTTCCCCCCAAAACAAATTCTATAGATAGAGGGACATAAGAAGAGTTCCACGCAGAGACGTATGTACTGTATTGGCTATATGCAGTGTGTCGTTGCTTAGTGACCAATACATTACAGAGATATTGAGGTACAAGAACAGGTGTGAAAGTAGAAATTCTATACTTTCTGCCCAGACAGTGCATGTGACTCTGGTTTATTATTCATCGTATACAGTGTACAGCATGGCATATTTCACACCCGTCAACTTTGAATCCAGTAGAAAGCTGGTTGGTGCTGTGTCACACTATATACAGTACACACACAATTACAGTGTTTACTATGCTGTTGGAACAGTACATTATTAACAGTACATCTCATATTATAGAGTAGTCACAGAGTACTCCTTCTACAGACCAGTGTATTCGCAGTATACCCAACATGAAAAGTCTCCTTCCAAAACACAGCATAAGTGGCCTTTACAAAGTGATTGATAGAAACAAATCATAATATGTTGGACAGTCACATGATAAAACACATTGCATGATCATGATGATGTCCTAAAAAATGATTGAATAACAAACCAGTAATGCTATTGTTTTCGGGGGGAAATGATATGCTGTGTTTTGGGAACGGACTCTTCATACAAGGTATGTCAGTTGTAGCCTACTGTACATAGTACAGCTTGGAGTCAAAAACGACTCCAGTGTAAAATCACTACCCATTTTTGTACATAGCTGAAATATTTATCATTCCAGTGTGTGTGTGTGTGTGTGTCTCAGTCTATAATGCTGGATACTGAAATTATTTCTAACATACTGGAAGAAGTGATTTGTCGCCCGACAGGCGGCACAAGGTAATTCAACATTGTCCGACCACGTCCATTATCAGTTATTTGTCAACTCCAAATGCCCATTTAAAAAACTAAAAATAAACATGGCATTAGAAATGAGTGGCTGTGTAGGATTGAGGTGAAGGGCTCTGCATGGGGTGGAACCTTTGCACATTCAAAGAAGTCGACGACAGGATTTCACTGACTGATTGTCTTTCGAGCCCGACGTTATTGTCAGACTCCGGACAAGCTTTCAACGTGTCGCAGGTGCGATGCGTTGGTTGCCTGTAGATCTTCTACTTCCATAATGAACAGTGATATTTACAATTAGGGCAAGGGGTCTGATTTTGTACGAGCAGATCACACAGTATGATACAAAGTTGCAGTAGTACTTTAGGGCCATGTTTTCACCAGTGCCTTAGCCCTTATCCCTAAACCTTTTTACTTTCTTTTTTTTTTAACAATTTTGAAAAACATTTGAATAGATAGTTAAAATAGCCAATATACAAACTCACAATGTGTCGCCACTTGAACAATCTTAAAATGTTTAGTGATAAGGGTTAAGGCACTGACGAAAATAGGGCCCCTGAGTCTTTTAATATTACAGTGAGTTTTCCTTCACTGACCGTCCATTTAACCACTTAAGCATTATTTTATACTTCATTGTACGACGTACAGCACAGAAAATAGCAGATCTACAAGCTCAGTCAGAACAGACGGGTGTTGCTTTTGAAGCTACAGTATAAGAGCCAGGGAGCCAGTGGCCAGACCCAACCTATAATTTAATTCTAATGCAGGTAAAATGTGTATTTACTATTTAGTGAGATAATTGCCTCCAATATATCTATAAAAAACTGGTCAATAACACAGAGCATTTCATGTTTTGTATATTATTGCATGTACCGTCGATATTTTAGGGATTTACATTTTTGCTGTCTCAACTAAGTGAATGTTTTAAAATTGGAAAGCAACATGGCTGATGTGGGATTAAAACATGGTTTCTGGTGATTTCTTATTGTCTTGCTATTAGTGATTGGCAGAGCTGACTATAATAATATTGTGATTCCCAATATAGACTTGGCTTGGGAATCACAATCCGAGTGGTTGCCGCTGGGTGAAAACATATGTCCAAAACGCAGATCTACAAGCTCAAAAGCTTGTAGATCTGCTATTTCTGAGGGGCCCTCCTATGAACAGCTTTCCGGGTTTGTGTAAACACAAAGATTAAAGAAAAATGTGAAGACGGAAAAGTGAGGACGCAAATTGTGATTGGCCAGAATGAGATGACGTATGATGATAAGAGTGCCCCTCACTTCACAAGGGTGCGATTATTATTATTATTATTTTTTACTATTTTTGTGTGACATTGTAGTATGAAGAAGTAGGGCATTAATTTACGAAAAAAAGATAAAACGTTGAAATCTGATCTGGAGATAAGAGGTTTCTGCCTGACACCAACAACAGTATGTTACCTAAGTCTAAAAGGAACAAGCTACAGTGAAATGACTACAATAGCAATGGAAATTGGCATCAAATTACACTTTAGGAGTGAACAATATATGGTATACTGCGTTGTTGTACAGTATTTACTGTATCAACAATAAGCACCTCTAAGACAGTGAAAGAGGTTTGTAAAGTTAGCAGCATGGTTGTGTGAATGAAAGAAAGGCAGCTACAGTAATAGGTTGGACTTTAACAGTTCACCAGTTCAACAGTAGAGTCTATACTGTAGTGTACAGTAGGTGAACAGCACTCAGTTTAACATAATCCTATGAATTATTTATGTGGTTTCGCACAGTCAGTCAGTCAGTCAGTCCATTCATTATTAGTGAACATAAAACACTCCCCCAAAGTGAGAAACCAAAGAGAAAGAGAAAATCATAATTGTGGTGCTTCATTTAACCACTTTAACCCTGTAGTCTTAGTGAAACAGTCAGACTTGAGTTACAACTGTGCTCGGACTGCTTTTTTTTTTCTTTCATTCTACATGTAAAATCTATTCGTCCCAAAATAGCCGGTAAATCTACAATCTCAAAAGACGTTGCAATATGCGACACGTTTTGAGCTTGTATAACTGCTATTTTTGCCGAATGTTCTCCCCAGAATAGGCATGCCAGGGTTCAAGTGGTTCAAGTATAAAAATGTATGATATCTGGAGTTAGGCTACCGAGTTCCCTGTGGAAACCACCCTCTACCACCATTAGACATAGACTAAACCTTACCCTGAAACCCACAGGGAAAAAGAAAGCCAGAAACAGCTGGAGAGGGAGAACTCATACATCCTGGAAGGAAGCAGAGGAGAACACCAAACCAGCTGGAGAAAGTTCACGAATGACCTGCTCCCCAAAGTCAAATCTGGAGTTACTTCATTCAGTACTTGGGAAAGATTCTAAACGTACAAGTAACTAATAGATAGTTAGTTACTCCCCAGGGAGACTTTAGAGGGAGATAAGGGAACATTGTCTGGATCAACACATTTTCTGGATAAAAAAACAAACGAAAGCGAAACTCATTCATGTACGAAATGCCAAATCACTTCAACCTCTACAGCAGCGCAATAATTCAGGTCTCATGTTCGACTTAAGGTTTTCTCCAGTTTCCGGCTTTGGGAAAGCGTTGTTTCCGTTGACAAATATTAATTTGTCCAGTAAGAGTATTACAATCCCAATCCCCTTAAATGTAATACCAAAATTCAACATATCTTACAGTGACTTTAACCTTTTTAGAGCACATCACATATCTTTACATAATACATCATCAAAGACAGACAACATACAGTATATTTACATAGTGACAAAATAAAGTACAGTGGTTTGCCTATTAAGCTATACTTAGTGCACATCGATAGAAAAATACAATGATTCCGAACACCAAAGTCAGTGTTATCCGCATTTCTTTGCAAAACTAGCAAGGGCGTCATTGATGTCCCACAGGTAGATCCGTGTTCTTGGGTCAAATCGATATATAATCCACAAAGTCTCGTGTTCACAGTGGGTCCAGTAGGGTCACATATAATAGACTCTCCACCCGACGGGAATGCCTGAGTATCGCGCCGCAACAATCCCGAGTGTCCATTTACAGCTCTGAGAGCAAATTGAACACCGATGACTTCACCATGCAGCCAGTCAGAGACACGCAGGCCTCTCGGCCACAGTCATGTCCCTAGTATCCGTGCATGGCCGCCTGGCTGAAGCTCAAACCTCAGCAGTTTCCCCCCAAACAAAGGGCTCAGCCATTGATCACCCTGACCCCAGCCGCCACCTCTGTCCCCGTCCCGTGTGCAGGCAGGCCCCCACCATTGGCAGCGTAGCACCATGGTGACAAGGTCCTCTCCATAGACATAGAAAGGTATAGACTTTGCCTTTGCCTCTGGAGGGCGTTCGTCATGTGCACTCAAGTGAGGACAAGCTTCCGCGTTGGTGCTTCACTATAGTCTCGCGTAGCCAAACAACCATTGCAAGAGGCAATACAGTCTGGCAACGCGAGACTATAGTGCTTCACAGAAGCTTCCGCGTGCGGCACAGAGCGAGCAGACATTCGGGGTCTGACAAGTCCCGGAAAAGATGCGCTGTGATTGGGCCAGTAGTCACTTGAATGGCAGCGTGGTCGTAGCGTGCCTTCCGCACTTCCGGCGCACTTCCGCCGCCACGTCGAAACGCGACCCTCCAATGAACTGCAGCGGCCAATTGTTTTACTCTCCCCAGGTGCGACCATTCATTCATTGGCCCTCATGGACACCTCTTAATGAACGTCTGTGCTCTGAGGCAGAGCAGCCAGCTCCTTCGTCCTCCTCCTCCTCCCTCTCCTCTCCTCTCCTCTCGTATCATATCAGCCTCTCTTCGGGGGGCACTTTGAGCACGCTGCCCATCTCCAGCCGCGCCCCCGCCACCTCCTGGTTGCTGGGGCTGTAGGTGCCCTCCGACTGGCGCTTCTTCCGGGCTGTCATGACCAGGAAGGCCACGGCCAGCAGGGCTAGCAGCGCGCTCAGGGTGGTGAGGGGGATCGCCACCAGCAGCCAGGGCACTCGCTCCTTCTGCTCCTGTCTCTGTACAGCAGGGTTGGGGAGAGAGAGAGAGAGAGAGAGAGAGAGAGAGAGAAAGAGAGAGAGGGGATAATAGAAGAGTGTTGCTGCAAAGCCATTTTTTGAATATATATTCTTTCGTTTGAGACTGACCTAGAAACATGTTTTTATATATTATATTATGCGCATGCCACTTACATTGCTTTCACACAGTCTGCCACTGAATCCGGACACACACTCACACTGGAAGTGATTGAGTCGGTCCAGACAGGTGGCGCTGTTGAGGCACGGGTTGGACTCGCACTCGTCCACCTCTGTCTGACATCTGGAACACACAGCATCACACATATAGGCTTTAAACAGAACGTGCTCCTCCGTCGACTAAAACTAAGACGAAAAATATTCGTCGACTACCTTTTTTCACTGACGGACACAAAATGGAAACTAAATTAAAACTAAGCTATGATGACTAAAACTAAGAGTAAATATATTGACAAATAAAAACTAGACTAAAATGTTACGTAGGAAGGGACTAGTGGACAAAAGATCCAGTATAAGTCAGTTTACACTTGCTTGCATGCTGAAAATCAGTGTAAAATCAGCCATTACGACTGCATCAAGGCCCGCCAAAACTAATTTTAGACGACTAAATCAACTGTAGATTTAGTTGACTAAAATCTCATGATATTTAGTTGACTAAAACTAGACTAACGCTAAAACATTCCAGGCGACTAAAATTTGACTTAAACTAAATTAAAACTATTCAAGAGAAAACTAAAAGCAAATTTTGCGGTAAAAAACAACACTGTCCCGGACGCCCCAAACAGACCACTGTCACAAATAACCCAACATAGCCCATATCTACAAGCTCTCAATGCGTCGCAGACTTATCAAGAGCTTGCAGATATTCACTGCACAACATAGGAAACATGCTGGCTTCTATGGAATCCAATACGACGAACAAACACTAATACATAAGTGACTGCCAGCCAGTCTTCTTGGAAAAGGTCCCACATTTTACTTAACTCCACTACAGTCATCGTCGACTACTATATTATGTCAAATGTTGTAGAAGGAACAAAGCAGTTTAGATTCATTTTCAAAAGAATAACTTTTTAAATCACCTAATTAAAAAGGGAATATTTGGGTGTGTTTGTCTCGGGAGAGCACCGACTGCTACAGAATGCAGAGGGTGGGAGCCAGGCAAAGTGAGAGATGGGATGGGAGCGGCGCGAATTAAGGCGAGAGACAGGGAGAAGACTGATTGATGATAATCTGAGTGCCAGTTTACCATGGGTGGGTTGACGCTGATTTTCCATTTGTATTATTCAGAATTAAAAAATGAACTAAGTAAAGTATGCAGCGTAGTTTTAACTTTGGATGAAGTGATAGGCATATTCATACTTTCTGTGTACTATACCCTCTCATCATGACACACTATTGTAAAGTGAGTGGCGGCTTTGGAGTCAAGCACAGTTGTTGACTAAGGCCTCACTCACACTGTTGCAACATGCATACAACATTTGTCTTGTGTCTTGTCCGTGTTTAATGGCCGCCTCAATGCATTTCCAATGGAAGTCACATGGTTTCACCAAACATTTTTGTTTGATGCAGGGGAGGGGGGGGCAGAAAACAGCCATCAAACAAAAATGTTTGGTTAAACCATGTGACTCCCATTGGAAATGCATTGAGGCACAATGACACACAGAACACACAGGACACAAGTGGTAGACGCAAGACACACTTGTGTCCTGTGTCTTCTGTGTAACATGGTCGCCTTAATGCTTTTCCAATGGGAGTCACATGGTTTGAAGACACAACCTTGTTGCATGGGGGGGGGGGGGGGGGGGTGGCAGAAGACAGCCATGCAACAAGGTTGTGTCATGAAACCATGTGACTCCCATTGGAAATGCATTGAGGCGGCCATAACAAACAGAAGACACAGGACACAAGTGTGTCTTAGGTGTGAGTGAGGCCTTAATAGACTGTTCGACCTCTGGGTGTAACGCAAAAGAAAGCAGAAGACTAAATCTGTACTCAAGACATACGGACATACATATGGACACACATAGCTGTGCATATAGGAGACGGTGTCCCACCGCTCAAAAAACAGGACTAAAGTTTGGACAGGTGTGCAGCGCTGTAACATGACTCACCGGCTCCCAGTGTATCCCGGCTGACAGGTGCAGTTTCCCCCCCAGACGCCTCCCATGCACACGCCTCCGTTCAGACATTCTGTACTGGCGTCGCATGCCACCGGAGGGAAACGCCATCTATGGGACACACACGGAAAACATTAGGGGTCCATTTGTGTTCCATTTGTACAGTCTTCTGAGTTACAGACCCATACCATAAGTGGTTCTTAGTCTAACGATCATTTAGCTGGGGATCCCCTGGATCTCCCTCAAGGACCCCACCTTGAGAACCACTGTCTTAACCTGGGCGGGAACCCCTTCTGGTGTTGTAAGCATTATGTTACGCTTTAGCAGCTAAAGCGGCTTTATTTTTCAATAGCTAAAGTTTAGCTATTGAAAAATAAAGCCACTATACGAGCTTGTAGATTTTTGAAAGATCCTGAAAATGTGGCGCAAATCTTTGAATATATATTCTTTCAGAGCAAACGTTTTTAACTCAAATCTTTTCTTCTGGGGGAGTCTCTGGAACAACATATTTTCAGATGGGGGTTAGGGCCAAATACAAAATCCTATCATTAGCTAAAGCCCCCCCCCCACACACACACACACACACACACAAAAAGAGAGAAAGGACTGTATCCCCCACCCCACCCCAGACACGTGTCCCGTATACTCACTGGCATCGTTTTCCCGTGTACCCAGTGGGACAGGTGCACGTGTGTCGTCCTCCCGCCTCCTCCAGGCAGCTGCCCCCGTTCTCGCAGATGAACTCCAGGCAGTCGTCCACCTCCTCCCGGCAGTCCTTGCCCGTGTACCCGGGCTGGCACTGGCACCGGTAGTCCGCCAGCAGGTCGGCGCACGTGCCATAGACGCAGGGCGCCGAGGCGCACTCGTTGGTCTCCGTCTGGCACACGTCGCCCTCCCACCCGGGGACGCAGCTGCAGTTGAAGTGGTTGAAGCGGTCGTGGCACGTGCCCTGGTTGAGGCACGGCTGCGGGGCGGCGTCGCACACCGGAGCGCCGCGGCACCCCGCCGTGGGAACGCGCCCGCCCCCCAGCCGCCGGAACTGCGACACCTGAGGGGCGTCGGCCGGTGCGTCGGCCGTCAGTGGAAGGTAGACTCCGCCCAGCCTCACCTGTTTTAAAACAAACATGGGTGAATTCTCCTTCTACTACACTACTGCACTGCCACGCACCCACGTGTGGAATGCCCTGACCCCCTTCCCTCAAGTAATGCACACAATCCACCTTTCAGCAGGCCAAAGGGAGAGGAAATGATTGCTCCTCCCTTAGTCAAGTGACTACCCCCCACCTCTTCATAACCCTGTCCTTTTTTCCCCCAATCTTTTTTTATTATTCCTTTTTTTATGATGATTTGAATTTTGTTGTTATTTTTCATGTCATAATTATGAATTGAATACCCAGGACCTGAATGGAAACAAGACTGCAAGGACTTTGTTTTTTTTTACTGTGATATCCTTTTGGACCAAGTGTTTGACTGTAATCTGTACCGTTTACATTTCTGCCTAATAAAGTATTCAATCAATCAATCAATCAATCATTCACCTCCCCCAGGCACCCGGTGAAGTTGGGCGCCAGCCACACGCTCGTGTCGTTGAGGAAGTCGAGGTTCCCGCCGACGCCCAGGCTGCCGCCGGCCCTCCGGCCGTCCACGGTGAGCCGCCAGCGGGACGCGGGCGCCGCGGGGTCCGCCATGGCCAGGCTCACGCGGTGCCACGCCCCGTCCGAAACCGGCACCTCGCTGGTGAACGCCAGCAACTCGCCGTCCCGGCCGCGGAGCTTGACCAGCAGCGTGGAGTTGAGCAGTCCCAGGCAGAAGTGAGCGGAACCGTGGGGGCCCGAGGTTCTGAGCAGCACTCCGTTCTCCTCTCTGGTGCGTAGGTCCACGGTGACGCTGGTGACCGGGTTGACCAGGGAACCGTTGGCGCTGTACTGCATGGCGTTGTCCTGGAAGGTGGCTTCAGTTAGGCCTGCATGAAGATGTTCATAATGAATTAATTGCAATTGCAAGCGGCGAACAGTCGACGCCAGTCGTCCTCACTTCCCACATTCACACACCAACGGTGGCGAGCTACCATGCGAGGCACCGGCCGGCTCATTGGAGGCAATGTGGGGTTCAGTGTCTTGCCCAAGGACACCTCGACATGTGGACAGGAGGAGCCGGGATTCGAACCACCGACCCACGGATCAATGGACGATCCGCTCTAGCCACAGCCGCCCAAGATTTACGTATGAACTCATGCTATTCTAATTATTTTGACGATAGAGTTATGCTATGTAATAATACCATATAATGCTATGCTGCCACACGCTACTCATTGTCTAGGGAAAGAACCAGTTTACCCCATCTGGGTTTAATGTCGTTTTATCTCAGAGTGAGAGGAAACAGTGGGGAAAGACAGCGTGTACTCACACTCATAGCCGTCCGGTAGGTCCACACACTGCACGTCCTCAGAACACGGTGTGTCAACACACCATAACCGTGTCTCACATATCCTTCCGGAGAAGTTAACGGGACAGTCGCACCGAAAGTCATTCCAGGTGACATTACACCGGCCTTCATTCATACAGGGCTTATTCTGCAGAGAGAGAAAGAGAGGCACGCACACACACACACACACACACACACACACACACACACACACACACACACACACACACACACACACACACACACACACACACACACACACACACACACACACACACACACACACACACACACACACACACACACACACACACACACACACACACACACACACAGAGAGATTCAAAGTGTATTCAAAGTCAATTGGCCAAATCTCTCATCTGACGTGACCCCAACAGTGCAAGCTGGAGAGAAGCCTGCACATTCTTCCACCTACAGTTCACAAGTAACTGCTAGATCCAAATTCGTTAGGACTATAATGCCTTGGGAGACTTGGAAAAAGCAGCACATTTTTTGTTTTATGCATTACATACTGTAGTACATTTTATAATACAAAATTAAAAATTATAATAAATGATGGCTTCATGTGATTTATTTTCTACATTTTATAATTTAAGAAATTGTATTAACTGTAGTAACGAGCATATAGACAAAATGGAAAATGATATAAGGATATATTCAATAATATGACAGAGATTAAAACACTACATGTCCCGATCTGATCACGTGATCAGAATTTGGGCCGATCATGTCATTATCAAATGATTGGGAGCAAAAAAACGTGATTAGGACATCCCTAGTATCAATATTATGTTATTGTATTATATGTGATTTTGGATATTGTACTATTGTGATATATATAAGTGTTCTATAATTAAAAATATAAATATCGGATCAGGAAAAATCGTTATCGGCAGATACTCAAAATCAAATGATCGGAATCGGATCGAGACATCCCTAATTGCTATACTTTTATTCACCTTGCAGGTGTCGTCACTTTGGCACCCCGCCAGCACGTTCTCCGAGGCGGTCGCGCGGTAGATCTCGTCCTCTGCCACCGGGGGGCGCTGGTCTCCCACCGTCAGGTGCTTGTGGTCCAGCCGAATGTCCTGCAGGCAGCCCTTGAAGTGTCCCCCCCATGATGAGGAGGAGGAGGCGGCGGCGGGGGGAAGCCCCCCGACCAACGCCACGTCCCCGGCCTCCACGCTGACGTTGCCCAGCGCCAGGTGGTTCCCCGCCTTGGGGAACACCATGTGACCGTAGCGCACCCTCACCGTCACCAGCTGGTCGCGCCCGTCGCTGACGAACCGCGACTCCGACAGCAGGGTAGTGTGCGGGCTGTAGACGGCCACCGTCCCCTCCTTCAATGAATGAATGATTGAATTAATTATTGGAATTATTTTGGTGTTTTACAATTTACATGGTTAAAGTTATATAGTGATTTCACTTAATTCAAATATCACTTTTTTTTCTTTCTTTTTTTGGATAATCCCCCTACTATAGAGTGTGCTGACCATATAAGGAGTTCCTACCTGTACCCAGTGAGCCCCTGTGGTAAAAGAAACCCCTAGTTTCGGTTTTGTTAGCGGGTGAGAAAGCCTTCATGCATTCAGGATGGGAGGGGCATTCCTCCAATCATAATCGAGTGATCGAGTGCATCTTGTTACCGGGGTGGACCACTTTGCTACATTTACATAAACAGAAGTGACACCGAAAATCTGTATGCTGAAGCCGAAGCTGATTAAGAGTAATAAGACGTAGACTTTGTCGTTTATGTACCTACAGTACGTACTCATATCTATATCTCTGCTTCATGCCCAGTGTGTATACCTTGAGGTAGACGGTGAGATAAGGGCTCTGGTCTCGGCTCAGCTGCAGCAGCAGGCCGTTGGGCTTGAGGGAGCGCATCACCAAGGAGATGGTGAAGTTCTCGCCGTGGTCCTCCTGGACGGCGAACGAGGCGTAGCTGGACGAGTTCTCGTGGCCGAACGTGAAGGCAGGGAACTCTGTGGTGGAACAAACGCAACATTTTTGTCAGTGATTCAGCATCTAAAATATATATAGTATACAATTGAGAAGAGCACACTTTGTGCGCAGTTCGGTTGGCCAAGTCATAGACCGTGACGTATGCGGACATTGAGGAGTATGAGGAAGTGTCGTTTCCACCTGTGCTCTGTGGCCGTGATACGTCACTGACTTTACCTCCCAGCTTTGTGGCTGTTCGCAGTTTCCCTTTCTGTGTTGCGATGGACCTATTACAGAGAGTGCCCACACAACCTGCCTAGCACAGACCGATTACACAGGGCCGACACAACCTGCCTAGCACGGAAAAAAACGTGTGTGTGTGTGTGTGTGTGTGTGTGTGTCTCACTCAGATTGCACTGCCACATAGATCCATTCTTCTTCGAACACGTACTGTATACACATACACAGATGCAAACTCACGTGCTGACAGAAATTCATACTCCACACCACTAAATTATGACCTTTCCAGAACCAAAAGTGATGTAATGTTTTCCCTATAATTATAACTTATGAAACTTGTTGCATTACAATTTGCATCTGTCTTGAATTTTGATGTCATTTGGTTTCTGTTAACAAACTGCACTTGTGTGTGTGTATGTCTCTCTCTCTCTCTCTCTCTCTCACTCTCTCTCTCAGGGGTAAAGTGATTAAACTGACTATTAACACATTTGGCTGGGGACCTCCTGGAAACCCCGCCCCCCCCCCCCCCCCCCCCCCCACACACACACACACACACACACTTTACAGCATGCTTCTGCTCCAAGCCCCCAGTAAGGCTATCCAACATTGAAGCTGCCACTACCTACTGACGAAATGTGGAATTGCAGCACTTTCATGGAGGTGGACGGACGTTCATGACGTCACATGCGTAAGCCCGGACCTCCGGGGCTATAGGCTAGGCTAAACTTCCGCTCGCTCGAGCCATTGAGTTATAATTGTACTTCCGGCAGTCTTCCGGGTGCTTCAAAACGCCACTGAGCAACTTCTACTGAAATGAATAGCCCGGGGAGGGGGGGGGGGGGGGCTAACGATCCGGTTCGGTCTCTATACTTTTAGTACTCTATGTTATTACTCTTATACCTTCCTGGCATCGGTCCCCGTAGTACGGCCGGCGGCAGTCGCAGGTGGCTCGGACCCAGACGTCGACGCAGCGGCCGCGCTGGGAGCACGGCTCCGCCTGGCACCAGTCCTCCTTGTGGCAGCCCAGCACCAGGCTGCCTGTCTCCGCCATGTTGCCCATGAGGTCCTGAGGCAGGAGGAGGTGGTGGTCCACCTGGAAGGGGAGGTATTACTGTTGATTTCTCACAACAAAGTCATGATATAGTTTCAGTCATATAGTCTCTCTTGAATTTGAATACATTTTCATTTAGTTTTAAAACACATTTTAGTCGACTGAAATGTTTCAGCGTTGGTTTTAGTCGACTAAGTATCATACGATTTTAGTCTACTAAATCTGCAGTGATTTAGTCGATTAAAATGTATTTTGGTAGGCCTTGATGGTGTCGTAATGGAGTTGGTTGCATGCTGAGAATTGCCGATCTACAAGCTCGCAACCAGGCAACCAAGCATGAAATTACATGTCTTAGTTCTACTGGATCTCTTCTCCACTACTGTAGTTCCTCCCTAACATTTTAGTCTAGTTTATATCATGTTGATGAAATTGTCCAAATATTTAGTCATAGTTTCAGTCATCATAGCTTAGTTTTGAATTAGTTTCCTCAGTGAAATAAATGTGGTCAATGAATATTTTTCGTCATAGCCCAAACCACACCAAAGGGTCCGTTTGGGACAAAACGTTTTTTTAAACCTATTGAAAAATAGCAGATCTACAAGCTCATAGGTCTGCTATTATTGAAAAACCGTGAAAATGTGGCGCAAATCTTTGAATGTATATTTTTCTATAACGAACGTTTTTAACTCAAATCTTGAAGGGTTCCTGGAATAACATACAGTATTTTCAGATGGGGGGGTCGGTGGCCAATTACATCCTTGACATGAAATATTGATACAGAAACAGGTATGTCAGAAAACTGTCAGAATTTAGAAGCCTTTTTTTTTGTTGACGTCAGGCCTATAAATGGGTTAAGGTAGTCCACACCCATGCAACTCCTTGCAACTCAAGGAGGCTTTAGAGTCGACGGAATGAATTCTCTAACCTGGAGGTCCTCCATGCAGCCCACAAAGCCCCTCCCGCTGGCCAACCGGGCCAGGTACTCCTCCGGAGCCCCTCCCACGTACAGTTGGCGGAAGGCGCCGGGCTCGAGGAAGAGGAGGTGGTTGTTGTAGCCTTCGTCACTGACCACACACCCTCCCTCACCGTCGCAGGGCGGCGGACCCTCCACGGCCAGGACCAGCCGGCCGTCGCCCACGCTCACCGTGACCCCGTGCCACTCTCCGTCGTTGACCGGCTGAGGACAGAGTATACCAAGGTTATAGTAGTTTGGGGATTTTTCATTATAGTTTAGTTTTGGTTAGTATGAGTCACACATTCTTTCTAATTCAGTTCGTTTTAATTCGCTTTTAGAGCGGGTTTGCTAGTTTTTATTGTTCGTGACAAAGCTTAGTTTTAGTGCTAGTAGGCCTATTGCGTAATTAAAACTATTTAAAAAAATATATATTCAGTTACTGTTGGTAATGAGAAAAACTAAAACTAAGGGCATTTAGTCTATAACTTCAGTTAGTTATCATCTTTGTTTATGGAACCAAAGAGAGGACTAAGAACTAAAACACATTGATTTTACAATATTAATTGGGGGTCCCAGAGATAGAAATGCCATTAAATGGGGGTCCGTCCGTAGACTAATGCATGTCAAACTGGGGGTCCTTGAAATGAAAATGGTTGAAAATCACTGCTAGAGCCGTAAAAAATCTTCTCTTATGGAGGTCCACGGGCTATAATTAGTGTCATTCTGGGGCGTCCTTGACATGACAAAGTTTGTGTAAGCGCTGAACCATACTGACCTTGGGATAGAGCACCCGCCGCAGACCCCTCTGGGCCTTCACCCTGGCCAGGAGCAGACCCCCCAGCAGCTCCAGGGAGACGAAGCGCTCCGCGTCGCCCGGTAGAACAGCACCATGTCGGGCAGGGTGGTCCGGAAGCGGAGGCGCGCGTGGAGACCCACGCTCGGGTTCCAGTGGTCTGCCGGGTCGGCCTCTCGCCTGGTCCTGTTGTCCTCCTCCTCCGCCGCGGTGGGGAGGGGCAGCGTGACGCGTCCGTACCCGTCCGACGCAAAGGAGAAGGTGGTGGAGGCGTGGCAGCGCGCCCCCGCCCAGCCCGCCGGACACAGGCAGGTGTGCCGTGCTGGCCGTCCGGGGGTGAGCTCGGGCCGGCAGGTCGCTCCGTGCTCACAGCGGTGCTCCCGGCAGCCCACCAGGGCACGTCGCAGTCGCGGCCGCCCCACGGCTCCGGCTCCGCCTCCTCGCCGCCGGGGCCCGCCCCCACCCGGGCACCGGGGCAGAGGCACGTGTATGTGTCCGCGCCGTCCACGCACGTGGCGTCGTTCTGGCAGGGGGCGCTCTCGCACTCGTCGATGTCCACCTCGCAGTGGACGCCTGGACGACGGGAGAGAACGAAGCGTTATATACAGTATATACCCACGGTTGGTGGGAAAAGTACTAGTGTTTTACTTAAGAAAAAGTATCAATATACCGCAATGTAGAAATACTCTGTTACATGTAAAAGTCCGGAAACATTTACTTGAGTAAAAGTGCAAAATTATTGCTTCAAAATGTACCAAAAGTACTCATTATGTAGAATGTCTCATTTCAAGTTTTCAAATGTATAAAAAAATGCCTGTAATAATAATCAAAATCACAAATTAACTATAGCAACTAAAGTTTTCAAATAAATCTAGGCATATTGGAGTAAAAGTATATTGTACTTTTACTCCAAATATGCCTAGATTTATTTGCCTCTGAGATGTAGTGGAGTAGAAGTAAAAGTACTGGCAATTGAAAATACTACTACTAATAATAATAATAAGTACAAATACCACAAAATTGTACTTAAGTACAGTACTGAAGTAAATGTACTTTACACCAGAGTTGATATGGAATTGGAACCTAAAAATGTCCACCGGTTCCGTGAAAGCACCAATTGGTTCCAAGAATCTAGAACGGAACCAGTTCTACGACCAAAGTTCTTTGGTGGAAAAGGTGCCAGACTGTCCCTGCAAAGTGTCTATAGCCTGAGTTATATTTAGTTGTGTGTGTGTGGCTGTGGCAACTAACCATGATGGAAGTCAGATTTCTGACATTATCATTTATTAGCACTATCATGAAAAATTTACTTAATTGCTCAGTCGAACAAAAGCCAATGTTTTGTTCTTCCGGAAACCTACAAACTCATTACAAAGTAATTTAGCTGCCTCTATTAGATAAGCACACACACGCACACGCACACAAACGCACATGCACACACACGCACACACACGCACATGCACACACACACATGGAGGTTTGATGACGCAAGTGCACCTTAGGAAGGATTCTATCATCATCATCATCGTGCAGAAAATGTAATTACAGTGCAGGAAAGAGGGCAAATATTTGGTTAGACAGTCAATTCGATTTGCGGTCTTCTGTGACACTGTCAAATCAATATTTGTGGCATTGACAGAATCAGCTAGAGCTGCTAGACCTTCGAAATAGTGTCCGTTATGTGCATGCCACGAACACACAGGCCTGCGGTTTATCTGCTCGTACGAGACATTCTTTGATTCAGAAGGCAAGACGGTCAAGGGAAACATTAAGCCCCGCGAGACGAGCAGCACAGTCACCCTGCATTAGCACACCTTTAGAACACTCTACACTATAGTGTCAGTGGTTAATTCTCTTTAGAACACTCTACACTATAGTGTCAGTGGTTCTCTTTAGAACACAACACACACACACACACACACACACACACACACACACACACACACACACACACACACACACACACACACACACACCACACACGCACGCACACGCACACACACACCTCAGCGTTCAAGGTGCTGTATGGTGTATAGTGCACTGTGTAGGCCTGCCTACCTGTCAGCCTCCTCCAGGGCCCTGGCCCACCGAAGCATGCCAGCAGCAGCAGCACTAGAAGCCCCCTCCTCGTTTCCCCATCATGCTCCACACTGAGTCCACAGGACCACCACAGCACATGCAGCCGTTCTATTATCCTACGGTATATACTCTCCCTCGCCCAGGTCAGCGCAAGCAAGCCAGGCAGATCCCCAAAGTAGAGACACCACCAGGTCCTGTACTTTCTGTTTGCTTCTCTCTCTCTCTCTCACACACTCTCTCTTTCTCTCTCTCTCTCTCTCTCTCTCTCTCTCTCTCTCTCTCTCTCTCTCTCTCTCTCTCTCACACACTTTCTCTCTTTCTCTCTCTCTCTCTCTCTCTCTCTCTCTCTCTCTCTCTCTCTCTCTCTCTCTCTCTCTCTCATCTCTCTCTCTCTCTCTCTCTCTCTCTCTCTCTCTCTCTCTCTCTCTACAACAGCACTGCCTCCACTCCCCCACTCTGTACCAGGCAGGATGAGCCCTGCCCACCATTCCCTCCCACTCTCACCGCCCCCACACCCCCCACCACCATGCAGCCCACCCCTCCCTTCCATCCTCCTCTCACCCTCCCTCCTCTCTCTCCCTATCCCCTCCCTTTCCTTTCCTTTACTCACTAACTTCTTTCTCCCTTACACCCCCCACCCACCCCCTCCCCTCATCACTTCTTCCCTCCCTCCCTCCCTCCCTCCCTCCCTCCCTCCCTCTCTAATGGCCACAGCCTATCCCAGACAGAGCTGGTCATAAGCTCCCAGCCCCCCCCCCCCCCCCCCCCCCCCAGCTGGCTCCTGTCTGTGCTGACAAGAGGAATGCCGCGCCACGCCATGCCGCGCCGCACGCACTGCACTCACTCCCCGACCCGTCCTCCTGATCAATGACCCGTCCTGTAATTATTAGCCGTCCCACTGATGGACGGACGAACGCCACTATCAACAATTAACACACTGCATTTTAAAGAATACATTTCTGTTTGCCTGCTGATCCAAACCATGTCTGCATGCCGCCTTGCACTCGGCCCCGTTCAGCACCCTTGCTTTGGGATGAGGAAAAAGGATCACATCACGATGGAGTACTTTTTATTATTATTTTTTTTACTTTTATATGGACCCGATTAGAATGAATGGGTTATCCAGCCAATGTTTTTCTTCTTCCATCCGGAATGTATTTCAATTATCTGACGTGTCATTTTATTTTACTGATTGAATGACACATAAATGTAATCCAATCCAAATAAGTCTAGTACAGGATTCAGAGTTGTACTTTTCTGACACTGTTTTCCTCACGAGAGAGAGAGAGAGAGAGAGAGAGAGAGAGAGAGAGAGAGAGAGAGAGAGAGAGAGAGAGAGAGAGAGAGAGAGAGAGAGAGAGAGAGAGAGAGAGATAGAGAGGGGTTAGGTGGGCTATGATAACATGTCTTCCACCACCACACTGTAATAAAGTTGTGTTGCTATAATATCAGTGATGCTCAAACCTTTTCTATGTCATTGACCTCCCAAAATGATATGTAATTGGCCGTGGAACCCTATATAAAAATATTTAGTTTGAGGGACTCCCCAGAAGCAAAGATTTGAATTAAAAATGTCTCCATAAAAATATATATTACATTAAGTATTACCAATATATTAAACAGAATAAAAAATGTTAGCAAATCTAATATATTCAAAGATTTGCACACATTTTCACAATTTGTCAAAAACAGCCCATCTACAAGCTCATAACACGGCACAAATATGATATGAGCTTGTATATCTGCTATTTTTTTAATGTATAAAATATGGCTAAGATCTAAAATGACACAAAAGCTTCTCCAGGTCTAAATGGGTGTGGGGGGTGGGCGACAGGGCAGGACACTAAAGCTTCTCCAGGTCTAAATGGGTGTGGGGGGTGGGCGACAGGGCCGGATCTCCTAAATTGGTTTAGCAGCCAGTATTAATGGCGGTGTTAACCCCTTCTTTTCCTCACGTGCGTGAGCGAGAAGTCAACATAACACGTGCAAAAGAAAGGATAATAGGATCATAATTTCCCTCCTGCTCTAACTATTGTGTCTTTGCCTGTTGCGTCACTGTGGTTTCATCAGTCATATAATTATGAAAGGCAGATGTAGTGATATTGAAAATGTCATTGTTATTGTTATTTTTTTGTCTTTATCCCCCCCTGAAATAATTTAACGTGTAGAACCCATTTGAATCATTAAGGGCTTGATTAGTCTCATAAGAAGCTTTCTGTCGTAATCTGCTCTCCCCCTGATAGAGAGAGAGACCAACTCCTCTTAATAGCTAATCTGGACAGCTGACATATGGTGCTAATATAGTCCTACAGTATGCATCTGCATATATATACACGCACATGCATGAATAGAGGGTATGTATGTGACATCATCATCATCATACCCGGAAGTTTTGCAAGAATGCCTACTGAGTGGCCTTGACATCCATCAGAAAAGTCCTATCTGATTGCATGAAACAACATCAAACGACGTTGAACTCACTTTGCCACTCGATTTGCCACTCACTTTATGAAGGGTATATGCACATGCATGAAGTGAGTGGCAAATCGAGTGGCAAAGTGAGTGGAAATTGAAAAAAGTGACAATCTGCATTCAAAGATTTTCCTAGAAGCTTTGCCATTGGTCCATTTGCCTGTCTAATTCCTGATTGGTTAGTGATTTCAACCGGGGTTTTTTTTGTTGACCAATGACAAAGCTTCTAGGAACATCTTTGAATGCAGAGTGTGGCCCCTGTGTCACAGAGACTACATTCTTTGGGAGCGTTTTACTCATTACTGGCTGTCTGAATACCAAAAAAAAGATCATTACTATTTTGACATAATATTGTTTATGTGAGAAAAGGTGTTGCAATGATACTTATTTGGTGATGTTATCTCTTTGCTTTGACAGATGACAAATCTCCCAATGGTTTGTGAAGAGCCATTAGCAGGAAGAAGCATGAACCCATTGTTGTTTGGACTAGGAGATTCAGGGATTCAGGCTATCTCTCTCTTCAGTACATTTTCTGTCTATTGACTGATACTATGCAGGGGGGGGGGGGGGGGGGTCAGTGGAGGTGTTTTTGTTAAGAGATAAATGGTTGGTGTCCAGAGACAGATTAGGGACCACATGCACCCCTACTGGCCCCAATAGTCTCGCATTACCAGACTGTTGCCTCTCGCAATTTCCAAATGCTTTCATCATACAGTCTGGAGCAACGGAAGAGCTGTCATGAGACTCCTCCCCACTTCCAATCGTCTTTACAGTCGCACACATTTATCCTAATATAAATATAAATATAAATCATTTAAGCATATATATATATATAGCTTGCTGTTTAGCAGAAAAGGAAATAAAAGTTAAGCTCTAAAGATATTTTAAAATATATTTTCGTGAACGGAAATGGCAGATCAGCTAAATTCGGGGCGCAACCCAGGACTCTTTAGCTAGTGGAGATGCAGTGTAACGACATGGATTTCTAAACAAAATTAGTTCAATGCCAAATGCTGTGTTCAAGTTCAGGAGACTTCGGAGAAAAAGCAATTCTCCTAGAATATTTACCTTCCGGCATGGCATGGAAAGGAGTGGCATTTGCATTTCTTTCACCATTAGTAAATGCTGCATTCGTGGTCTGGAACGGGCAGTTGTTTTACAGACGGGTAAAAGTGCAGGGGCTGAAGCCCCCTTTGATGTCTATGTGTGCACGTCCCTGCTGGCTACGTGAGACTACTGGCCCAAGGGTCACATTCACAGAGCCTTCCCTCCAGTGCCTTCCTCTCAGGTTTACTACTGTGCAGCCAGTGGTCAGCATTGATTTTAGTCCGTGACGTATATATGAAACGTACGAAAAAGGAGGAGGATGTTCACTTGCGACCCGCAAGTTGGGCAACAGTGGTCTAAAGTAACTAAGTAGAGTACTTGAGTAAAAGTAACATGTTGAGGTACTTTTTTGAGGTACAATCTCACAATGCGTCTCTTCAAAATATGTTGTATACATTTTGAACTTTGAATATAGGAACATTCTGCACAATGACTATGACTTTTACTGGTAACAGAGTTTTTCTACTACTGTACATTGCAGCTTTGATACTCGCACACACGCACGCGCACACGCGCACACAGACACACACACAGACACACACACACAGACACACACACACACACACACACACACACACACACACACACACACACACACACACACACACACACACACATGGGAGGGTTCCTACCTGTAAAGCCGCCTGGACACCGACACTGATAGGCATTGATCAAGTCCTCACAGCTGCCTCCGTTCTGACACGGAGCAGACTCACACTCGTCCACATTTACTGAACAGTTCTCTCCTGTAAGAAAGAACAACACACATTTATTCAACAGTTCTCTCCTGTAAGAAAAAACAACACACATTTATTCAACAGTTCTCTCCTGTAAGAAAGAACAACACACATTTATTCAACAGTTCTCTCCTGTAAGAAAAAACAACACACATTTATTCAACAGTTCTCTCCTGTAAGAAAGAACAACACACATTTATTCAACAGTTCTCTCTGTAAGAAAGAACAACACACATTTATTCAACAGTTCTCTCCTGTAAGAAAGAACAACACACATTTATTCAACAGTTCTCTCCTGTAAGAAAGAACAACACACATTTATTCAACAGTTCTCTCCTGTAAGAAAGAACAACACACATTTATTCAACAGTTCTCTCCTGTAAGAAAGAACAACACACATTTATTCAACAGTTCTCTCCTGTAAGAAAGAACAACAAACATTTATTCAACAGTTCTCTCCTGTAAGAAAGAACAACACACATTTATTCAACAGTTCTCTCCTGTAAGAAAAAACAACACACATTTATTCAACAGTTCTCTCCTGTAAGAAAAAACAACACACATTTATTCAACAGTTCTCTCCTGTAAGAAAGAACAATTAACACACATTTATTCAACAGTTCTCTCCTGTAAGAAAGAACAACAAACATTTGTTCAACAGTTCTCTCCTGTAAGAAAGAACAACAAACATTTGTTCTCTCCTGTAAGAAAGATCCAACATTTTCATTTCTGTCCATTTCAGTAAGGACGCACTGTGATTGGCCAGTGCACTTGTGCAAGGACGCGCTGTGATTGGCCAGTAGCCACTTTGAGTATGGGCAAACGCTCTCGCCAGAAGATGATTTACTATTCTGTCCATATCGGGTCGCAACTCCAACGGGGCTGAGTCGGCTACGAAAACTTTGCTCACGTTCGACATGGCAACTTGTGCGCTTTTGCACGCTCAGTGGTCTCTCTCGTGCAGAGAGTGTACAAATGGAACCAAATGTTCTGGTTCCATTTGTACAGTCTCAGAGCTACATATACCGTAAGGGTCCATTTGGAACCCCCTCAAGTAATGAATAATATTAATAATGATGAATTGCATTTTTATAGCGCTTTTCCAAGTACTCAAAGTGCTTTACAATGGTTCGTTCATTCATTCATTCATTCATTGGGCGGTGAAGAGGCGAACAGTCTTCACTTCCTACATTCAGACAACAATGGTGGCAGGCTAGCACCGACCGACTCATTGGAGGCAATGTGGGGTTCAGTGTCTTGCCCAAGGACACTTCGACATGTGGCCAGGAGGAGCCGGGATTCGAACCGCCGACCCATGGATCATTGGACGACCTGCTCTACCGCCTGAGCCACAGCCACGCCCTAAGAAACCCAGAAAGCCCCTGTCTTGAGTGCAACTGGTCCTAGATTATTTTTGGCTATCGAGCAATAAGACGCATCGGACTCGGTAAAGGTAAACATTTCATGAGCACATCTCTACTACTACTCACCACCAGTGAAGCCAGGCTCACAGTGACAGATGAAGACTACTACAGACTACTACTAGTACAGACTAGACTACAGACTACTACTAGTACAGACTAGACTACAGACTACTACTAGTACAGACTAGACTACAGACTACTACTAGTACAGACTACTACTAGTACAGACTACTACTAGTACAGACTAGACTACAGACTACTAATAGTACAGACTACTACTCACCAGTGAAGCCAGGCTGACAGTGACAGATGAAGCCGGCTGCGTCCTCGTAGCTGAACTGTAGCGCGCTCAGCTCAGACACGACGCCATAGTTGAGCACGTTGGAGCGCTCGAAACACTCGCCTCCGTTCTCACACGGTCCCAGTACACACTCATCTATGTCCGCCTGGCAGTTCTCCCCCTCGTACCCTGCAGGACACGCACACGCATTACACACACACACACACATGGTCACATACTGTACACATGCAGACAAATGTAAATGCATGTGTGCACAGACATTCAAATACACACACACAAAAAAAGAAATGCACCCAGCTACACAAACATACAACATGCGGTCAGTAACGAGCCTAGACAGAGGGTCGTAACACTAGTATATAAAAACAACACTTAAAACAGTCATTTAAAAGTGTGTGAACCCATTCTAGTGGTGGGTATTGTCTGCAACCTCACGATACGATATATATCAATATATTGATAATATATATCGACAAAAATCTTATGATATTTAGTCGACTAAAACTAGACTAACACTAAAACATTCCAGGTGACTAAAACTATTCTTCTAAAGATATTTTTTTGGCTTTGTCTGCCTTTATTGATATGTTAAATGAAACTATTCAAAAGACTATGACTGAAACTAAAATGTAAAATTGCTGTCCAAATCAACACTGCCTTTAAGACTGGATTCAGAAAGATCTGACATCAAAATCCCCTAATTGAAAATACCCTAATTGAACTAAGGCGGAGAATTATACTGCAGAGAATTTCACAAGTTCTGCTTGGCCTTTCTTTTTTAATTTAGATCCCTAATCCCTTCCTCTCTCTGTCAGAATGATGACAGCCGTATTTAATCACAGCAAGACGACGCACACATTCTGCACTGTTAGTTATTGCAATGTGCTCACGCATCACTTTTCATAATTCAACACAGCACTGAACACAGGACTCAACAATGATGACTGCACAGGTTTCTCTAGTTCTACACATGGTGGCGCTGTGACAACAAAAAGCTGCTCCTTAACCTTCTCTTGGCCTCTATAATCTCACAGGTCGTAACACATTCTCTTCATCCATGTGATTTATATGTGGGAAGCCACAGGATGCTCTGATGGAGGTCATCTGACTGAAGGCTAAGATCAGTAAATTAGTTTTTTTTGGGGTTTTTCTTTTTTTTTTGGGTGTGCAGACATTGTCTTTTTGAGAGTGTACAAATGGAACCAAATGAACCTGTTGTTACAGACCCACAAGGGTCCATTTGGTTCCAAACTGTCATTTAGCTGGGAGGGGAACCCCTGGAACTCCCTCAATGACCCCTGGGGGGGTCGTTAGCGAATAGTGCGGCAGTGACTCTGCAATGAATGAAAGTGACTCTGCCAATTGTGACTCTGCCACATACAAAGTGATGCTTCATTTCAACATTACCAGGCAGGCGCCCCTCATTTCACACGAGTGTGATTCTTCTAGATATATTAATATCAGAAAGATGTTTTTATTATGACTAACGGACAGTGATTCTGAAAATGTTTGATGTCAATGTAGAGCATCAATAATATGTATTTGGTCGGACTCCCATTTGAAAATATGTTGTGCCGGCAGGGACCGCCATGGGCGGATTTAAAGGGGGTGCAGGGGGTGCACTGCACCCCCTGGCAAAAAAATAAAATAAAAAAAAAAGATTTTTTTTCTTTTTTTTTTTCCCAAACTTAACTTATGGCTTCTGACTGTAGTTTATAATCATCTCTCTTATCATGATATGATGCCTCGCTGTACGGCTGTAGTGCATGTGTGTATGTGTGTGAGCTGCTGTACTACCTAAATAACTCATTTTTAGGGGTTAGGGCATTGTAAAAACGCTAAAATAATAAAATAAAGGTTAAAAAAATCGCGAGTCGGAGTCGATAGCCAAGCAGTCGCACCCCCTGGCGTCAGGTTCAAAGTCCGCCTATGCGCATACCAGATTAGTGTTAGATTGTTTCTTTAAAATTGCAGATCTACACAACATGAGCTTGTAGATTGGCTATTTTCAAATCTGTAAAGGGTTGAAGCGGTTATCACTAAGGCTGCATGCAAACTATCAGTGGTGGAAAAAGTACTCAATTGTTTTTGCTGGGACCCCCTGGAAGGGACCGCACTTTAAGAACCTCTGACTGGCCCTAACTGGATCTGGAAGTGGGGTCCCGTGGACCCAGGGAGTACTCCAGACCCAAAAGAGACATCTTATGTTTCCCCGTGGCTCAAACATAGTGAACTACACGTTGCGTGGAATATTGCTTAAGCATATTGTCAATGTGTTGTGTTGTGTTGTGTACCGTACTATACCGTACCTGGCCAGCAGAGGCAGCCATACTGGTTGACGCCCTCCAGACAGGTGGCTCCGTTCTGGCACGGGTCAGAGAAACACTCTGGGATGTCCTCCTCACAGTGGTCCCCCACGAAGCCTGTACCCTCGCACTGACACTCATAGCTGAGGGACACAAGGGACACATTTTAGGTACGAAGCCTGTCCCCTCGCACTGACACTCATAGCTGAGGGACACAAGGGACACATTTTAGGTACGAAGCCTGTCCCCTCGCACTGACACTCATAGCTGAGGGACACAAGGGACACATTTTAGGTACGAAGCCTGTCCCCTCGCACTGACACTCATAGCTGAGGGACACAAGGCACACATTTAAGGTATGGAGCCTGTCCCCTCGCACTGACACTCATAGCTGAGGGACACAAGGCACACATTTTAGGTACGAAGCCTGTCCCCTCGCACTGACACTCATAGCTGAGGGACACAAGGGACACATTTTAGGTATGAAGCCTGTCCCCTCGCACTGACACTCATAGCTGAGGGACACAAGGGACACAGAACAGACACAGCTGCTTAGTAGAGTCCGAGACCCGCCAACCACCTCCGCTTTACTTCCCACAAGTCGGCATGAGTTCAAGTGCACGGCTATGGATTTTTTTTTGCTAGTTTGACACGTCACATGCTATACTTAAATCAGAAGATTTTGAAAAATTTGCCTGCATAGGCAGGGTTGTTAATAATTGGTACCCCAACTTTCAGCAGGTGTCACAGATTCTCCTAGAGGAAAAGTTAATTTCAACCAATGTGAGATGTGTTACTAGACACCTATTAGTGTCTAAAGGTGCGTGCGTGTGTGCGTGCGTGCGTGCGCGTCCCCCACCCACCTGTTGATCAGGTCGACGCAGCGGCCCTCGTTCAGGCAGGGGCCGCTGGCGCACTCATCGATGTTGACCTCACAGTCCAGACCCTGGAAGCCCTGGACACACTCACAGGTGTACATGCCCACGTGGTCCCTGCAGGTGGCGCCATTCTGGCAGGGCTGGACCTCGCACTCATCAATCTCCACCTCACAGTTCCTCCCTTCATGAGAGAGAGAGAGAGAGAGAGAGAGAGAGAGAGAACCACATGTTGTTGGCAGAGAACCAAGTAATGATGAGCTTCCACAACCAATGTAATAGTCTATAATAATAATAAGAATATAATATGTATATATATATTATATAATAACTATAACTATAACTATATATAAATAAATAAATAAATATAATAAATTAATTAATATTATATTAACTAATAACTATAATAATGTATTAGTGCACACGCACGAACGCTTGCACGCACACACACACGCACACGTCGCTTCACGGCACGTTGTGAGCTTGCAGATGGGCTATTTTCCCCAGTTTGGGTCCCGGGCTGGGGGCAAACGTCTAATTTTAGTGGTTTAGGAACCTCGTCCTCAACCACTGCTCTAACGCCTTCCCCCGAACATGCTGTAGAGGGCGATGTTGTGACACAGGAGCTTGTCATTATTCCCAAGCCAAAATACAGAGGTTGTTGTGACTGACTGGGGGAAATGTAAATAGTTCTATTCTCTTCTCTTCGTGCTGAAAGAGAAAACAAACATTCTTCCTAGCTTTAACTGCACCCTCTAGCACTTCTTTGTCTTGCATGATCGTTATACCATCTATTGTTATTAGGGTAGTTTGGTTCCTTTAACCCCTCAATGACCCCATTGCACTACTTGCACACTATTGGTTGTTTTTGTTACCATAGCGATCTAGTACAGTGGGTCCCAAAGTTATTGGGGGGGGGGGGGGGGGGGGTTGTCCCCCAGCTGATTAGCTTAGCAACAGTAAACAAACACAGAGTACCCTAAAGCGTATACAGCATATTCTGAACATTTGTTCTACAGTTGCAATTTAAATATATATATTTTTTAATGCCAAATAGCAGCGAATAGCCAATCTACAAGGCTCATGGTGCGTGGCGTTGTGAGCTTAATTGCAGTTCAGCTATTTTCACAATATTTATCTGTGGAACTAAATGTAATGTCTTTCAACTCCTACAATTCCATGTGCTTGTTGTCAGTTTACCAAGTCGCCACAGCGAAAACTCTTCATCAATGTCTTCATCGCTAACATGCTGTCTTCATCAGTGTAGTATGTCAAACTCACAGATGTATAGGCCTACCATTTCAGGAATTGTTTACTAATTTACATTGTTTCGGTACTTTGGTACCGGTACTTTTAGCATTCTTACTTTCTCTAATGTTAACAACTATCCTCTCTCTCTCTCTCTCTCTCTCTCAATTCAATGCAATTTAAATTAAGGTGATAATAAAAAATAAAAATCGTGGCGAGTTGGTAAACTGGCGAGTTCTCCGGATATACCGGGGGGGTTCCCACTAGTTCAGATATGATTATTTTGGCTGGTCGAGATTGGGATAGACCCCAGACTGTTTTCTGTTTCTATATCAGTGGTGTTCAAAGCTTTTCTCTGGAACTACATATTTTCTGATGGAGGTCTGCGGCAAATTCAGATAATTCTGGGGGTCCTTGACATGAAAATGTTTGAGAGAACGACTGACACAGAAAACATAGGGTTTTTCAAAAAACTTTCAGGATTTAGAAGATTTCTTTTTAGAATCGTCCTTGGGTCTAAATATGACGTTGAACTCTCCTCTCTCTCTACCTGTGAATCCTTTCACACAGTCACAGCCGTAGGTGTCCACCTGGTCCTCCACGCACGTGCCGTTGTTGCGACAGGGCTGCGAGGCGCACTCGTTGATGTCCAGGTCGCAGTGGGAGCCCTGGAAGCCCGGCACACAGAAACAGCGGTAGCCGTCGACCAGGTCCTGGCAGATGGCTCCGTTGCGGCAGGGCGCCGAGAGGCACTCGTCGGCGTCCTCCTCGCAGTGCCATCCCTCGTAGCCGGTGGGACAGAGACACCGGTACCCGACGTCTGGCACGTCCTCGCAGGCCGCGCCGTTCCGGCACGGATCCTCGGAGGAGCACGTGGTGGTGTTCTCCTATGGTGTTCATTTTTGGACGGCAAGTTATTAATTCGTTTTTTTTGGTCATAGTAGTTTTTTTGAATACAATTCTGTTTTTGGTCATATTTTAGTGATCTGATTTTAGTGTTTAGTCTAGTTTTAGTTGGCTAAATATCGTAAGATCTTAGTCCACTAACTCTTCAGTTGGTTTAGTCGACTGAAATGTATTTTGGAGGGCCTTGATGGCGTCGTAATGACTGATTTTAAACTTGCTGTAAATAGCAGATCTACAAGCTCACATTGCGACGTGTTGTGAGCTTGTAGATCTGCTATTTTCAGCATGCAACCAAGCTAAAATGACGTTTAGTTCTACTGGATCTCTTCTCCACAAGCCTCTCCTGAACATTTTAGTCTAGTCCTTATTTGTTGACGAAATTGTCAATAGAATTAGTCTAAAACTCTAGTTTTAGTCATCGTAGCTTGGTTTTCATTTAGCTCTTATTTAGTCATCGTCAATGAAAAACGTTAAGTCGACGAACACCTTTCGCCGTATAGTTTTAATCGACGGAATCAACACTAACCTGGCAGTGCTCGCCGCCCGAGCCGAGCGGGCAGTGGCACGAGTAGCCGTTAACGGCGTTGACGCAGTGCGTCCGCAGTGCGCCCTCGCACGGGTTGCTACGGCACTCGTCCACGTCCTGGGTGCAGTTGGCGCCCGCGAGGCCCTCGGGACAGTGGCAGGTGTACTCGGGCGTTCCCAGGGTGCTGGTGCAGTTGGTGCAGGGCGCCAGGATGCAGGGGTCGTAGAGTTGGTCGCAGTGGGTGCCCATGTACCAGACGTCACCGGGGCTTCCTTTGGGGCACAGGCACACGTAGGCGCCCATGTGGTCCTCCAGACAGGAGGCGCCGTTACTACACGGCGATGACAGACAGCTGTCTGCGGCGGCCACCGTGCACAGCAGCCCTGGAGAGAGAGAGAGAGAGAGAGCAGCACAATTGGTTAATTTAAACTTAAGACCATCGCCAGTTATTTATTATTATTTTTTTCATTTAGTTTCAGTCACATTTTAGTCACCTGGATCGTATAATTTTGGTGGGCCATCGTAATGACTGTTTTTACTCTTGCTGAAAATAGCCGATTTACAAGTTCACAACGCGTCAGGCTTGTAGATCGGCTATTTTCAGCATGCAACTTATTGTAAAATGACTTACAGTGAATCTCTTGAGCACTAGTCCCTTCCTAACATTTTAGTCTAGTTTTTATTTGTTGACGAAATTGTCAGTATACTTAGTTTTAGTCACCATAGCATAGTTTTCATTTAGTTTCCATCAGTGGAAAAAGGTAGTCGAAGTAACATGGGAAGTTCCTTTACAAAAAAATTCCTTTACACCCAAAATATGGGTGTAAATAAACAGCTTAGTGAACCGGGCCCACTCCACAGTACCAGCCAGGTGGCTACAGGGGAGGGTCGCTGGACATGACCGCAAACAAAAATAGTACCACGATATACGGTAAACCCTGTGGCTTATACACACTGCCCAGCACTGTCTGTAACCTCTGACCCTTCCTCTCCTTTTGTCTTTAGAAGTATTTAGAAAGCAATCTGGTAATGAAGAGTAAAAAGCCGCCGACTTCTCTCCAGACTTAAAGATGAGAGCATATGGCGTGTGGAGTAAACGTATTACGCTCATTTAGCGGGAGCAGCTGTCACCTGGCTCGCTGGAGGACTATATCTATCGTCAATGAAAGTTCCACTTACACTCTGTGCCGAATACACCTCTGTTGTTGTTCTCTTTTCACTCTCTGTTCCAGCTCAAATAAAAAGGAATTTTTCCATATTATTATTGGGCGGGAACCCATTTTGGTGTTTTAAGCATTATGTTATGCTTTAGCTGTTGAGAAATAGCAGATCTACAAGCTCATAGCGCGGCACCGAGTGCCGCGCTATGAACTTGTAGGTCTGCTATTTTTGAAAAATCGTGAAAATGTGGCGCAAACCTTTGAATATTATATTCTTTCAGAGTGAACGTTTTTAACTCAAATCTTTGCTTCTGGGGGCTGTGACTGGAACGACATATTTTCAGATGGGGGTCGGTGGCCAAATACAGTACATATAATTTTTGGGGATCTTGAATATAGGTATTTCAGAAAACTGTCAGGATTTAGAAGCCATTTTTTAATGGCTTTAATTTTTATCGTCCTCAGGTCTAAATGGGTTAAGAGTTAAGACAGCTTGAGTTAATTGAGTCCATTAACACCCATAGCCAGGCCAAACCAGCAAAGAAGTCTGTCTGGCCCCCCAAGGACAGGTCAGCCTCTGAACAAACAAATTCAAGTATGCTCATTTATCATTCTTTGGTTACATTATTCTTTCACGTATACGTTGATAGGGCAATAGTTGTGACCTCCATGTATTGAACTAACGTAACTAGTCATACACCTGCTTGGCTGGGACTAAAACCTTCTCTCCCATGACTTTCCTCTTAGACATGACATTTTTCCAACCCATGCTAAATTCAATGGAAGTAGACATGTATTGATACAATTATTTCCATCTCCATTCCAATTGCGATACCCATAACTTGCGGTATCGGTCCGACAACAGTGTGTAATTAAAACTCAAAGAAGTTGGTTGGGTCCAGGAACTCTCTGGATTCCTTGAGGGGTTCTAAATAGACCCTTACCAGTCTGTAAATCTGAGTGTTATGGTGGTCCTTGAAATTAAAAACGTTTGCGAACCACAAATCTAGGAATAAATAAATAAAAGATTCCATAATTAATTGTGTCAGCTACAAGTTAGTAAACTAAACTACCGGTAACTAAACTAATGTAAATAGTACACTAAGAGTAAACAGTTCTGCAACAACTGAAACGATAAAAAATATGAGAATATGTGAATTAAATATCATCATGTGATCAATTATGTGGTATCGGAATGCTTTTCCGATGGTGTCAGAACAACTGTGATGTAAAGAGAATGTAAATGTAATGTAATGTAAATGTAAGAGATTTGTGGTTGTCAATATCATTTAGCATAATAGCGTCGCAGTCCCGCCCCCTTTCAGAACGGCAAGTGGCCCAGGAAATAATTCCCCATTCATTTTCCCCAAATAGGCTTTTCAAAAAGTATTTATTTAAAGCCAATTCGGCTCGTGACAAATCATGACAATAAACACAATGTTTTGGGCTGATTAGTAAGAAGAAAAACAAAACAAAAAGTGTTGTACCCTGCCTTTTTCTTCTCTTCTTTCTAGTTATTTGTTCGGCCCAAAACATTGTGTTTATTGTCATGCTTTGTCACGAGCCGAGTTGGCTTTGTCCGCGGCGTAAACGTCTTTAAATAAATACTTTTTGAAAAGCCTATATGGGGAAAATGAACAGGAAATTATTTCCTGGGCCACTGGTCATTCCCAAAGGGGTCAGGACTGTGACGCTCTATAGGCATTCTGCAAATGGATAGTGCTAGGATGCTTTGTGTCCAGGTGGCTCAGTCGGTATAGAGCATTCGCCTTTCGACCACAGCGTCATGGGTTCGATCCCGGGCACCGCCAAGGCTTGAAATCGATGGTAGCTGATGGTAGGTGTTGTGGCGTTGCGCTCCACCTCAGCCTTCCATCTCTCAGAGGTCTAGCGCATTGAAACAGGGATAGACTCCCGCACCCTGGCCGATACAGACAATAAGCCTCTCTGACTTACTACCACTAGTGCTAGGATTAGGTCTTCCACTACGCCCCATGTGGCACAATGGGTAGAGCATATGGCACTGCCACTGGTTAGGGGATTTATTCAATCTGGAGACACCCCCAGGCCAACATGATATTCATCGCTCATGGTAGCGAAGGGTGTTTTGGTTTGAACAAACAGCATCTATATTTATTTTTTTCCAGACAGCCAGCAATGGGTAAAACGCTCCCCACATTTTTTTTGTGTCTGTGACACATCTAGGGGCCGCAATTTGCATTCAAAGATTTTCCTAGAAGCTTTGTCATTGGTCGATTTGCCTGTCTACTTCCTGATTGCTTAGTCATTGCGACCAGGTTTTTTTTTAGGGGGGACACGCAACAGGCCAACAGCAAGCACACCAAGGCCCTGCCCCCGCTCGATCATGATTGGCTGGAGGCCTCTATCCTGATCCCAAAAAACGAAACCTACGTTTTTTTTACACCAGGGGTTAACTGGGGACAGGGAGGAACTCCTTATATGGTGAGCACACTCTATAGTAGGGAGGAATATCACAACAAAACAAAAAGAATAAGTGATATTTGCATTAAGTGAAATCACTGAATAGACCTTAACAAAGAAATCCTACCAAACCACCAGGCAAATATTTGCTATACATACACTTTTTAGTCTGCTCTGAACGAATGCTCTGCCGAAACGCGTCAGCGTTCGCAAATAAACATGAGAAATCACATCTAAGCCAGTCTTGCATCTATTATTTTGGAGTGACACTTTTTTCCCTTTAGTTGGTTTATGAGTTAAGTTATTTTCAAAGCTGAGCACCCACTGCCTCAACCAATTAAGGGCAGTTTCCAGAGGAAGCAACGCACCTGCTTTTCTTTCTTTATTGCTATACATAGCAAAGCGTTGCAACGCATTGGTTAAGTGGCAAGTGGTTAATGTATGATTTCTAATCTAAATTAAAATCACCAAAGTAACTAGTAACTAAAGTTTTCAAATAATTGTAGTGAAGTAAAAGTACAAATGTTGGCTCTGAGATGTAGTGGAGTAGAAGTAAAAGTAGGCTACTGGAAATTGGAAATACTCAAGTAAAGTACAAATACATCAAAAAAGTACAGTACTTAAGTAAAAGTACTTAGTTACTTTCCACCACCATATTGTTTCCCCATCACTCACAGCACACGGATCTATGGCCTCTCCTGCATGCATGTATGCTGTGTAAGTCTGAGTCACCATAACCATGTGCTATGCAGCATTCTGCCTTTTCTCACGTCCTTATCTGACGTCACGCCAAAGCCTGCCAGCTCCCATCAGGCTGTGGTCAAACACAGTGCATGTCATATTAACACCGTCGTCCTGCTTTCTCTCATTCAGCGCATCCTGGGGCAAGGCGCTGGCACTGTCTCCTCTGCTTTCAATTGTATGCATGGGAGCAAAGTAAGTAAAAGTATCAATCAATAGGCTATACCACAATGTAAAAAAATACTCAAAAACAGTGGTTTTCTAACTTTTTCATGTCAAGGACCCCCAAATTGACATCCATTAGCCCGCGGACCCCCTATTAGAAAATATATGCCAAGGACCCCCCATAAGAGAAGATTTGTAAGGCTCTAGCTGTGATTCTCAAACATTTTCATTTAAAGGACCCCATGCAGGTTTGACCTGAATTACTGTAGGCTATACGGACCCCGCATTTAATTGCATTTATATCTCTGGGACCCCAATGTATTATTGTCAAATCAAAGTTAATTTAACTCTGAGACTGTACAAATGGAACCCATAAGGGTCCATATGGTTCCTAATTATCGTTTAGCTGGGGGACCCCTTGGATCTCCCTCAAAGGAGTCAAAGTTACCCAAGGTATTGGCATAGAAATATACCTAAAGTGCCCATAGTAAAAGTACTCATTATGCAGAATATCCCATTTCAGAGGTTACAAATGCAGCCTAGTATAACAAATCTTTTGAAAATTGCAGATCTACAACCTCACACGCGTTGTGAGCTTGTAGTTCGACAAAGTCGTATATAACTAAAGTTTTCAAATAAATGTAGTAATGTAGTAAAAGTACAATATTTGGATCTGAGATGTATGGAGTAGAAATGAAATGATTTGAATTTCGAAATTTGAACTACTCCAGTGAAGTAAAAAATACTTCACTGGAGATTGGAACTTCAAAATTGTAGTTAGTTAGTACTTAGTTAAACACACCACTGTATGTTTTAATTCAAATGTGTCAATCCATTCTGAACGGGAACCCCTTTTGGTGTTAAGCATTATGTTATGCTTTATCTGTTAAAAAATAGCAGATCTAAGCTTGTAGGTCTGCCATTGTGAACAATAGGAACATATTCTTTCACAGTGAACGTTTTTAACACAACTATTCGCTTCTGAGGGGGTCCCTGGAACAACATATTTTCAGATGGGGGTCCGCGGCCAAATACAGATAATTCTGGGGGTCCCTGACGTGAAAAAGGTTGAGCCTTGAACCCGACATAGAAACAAAGGTTTATCAGAAAACTGTCATGTCTAAATGTGTTGAGAGCACATCTCTCCAACATGCATGATGAACTCGAGGAAGGAGAATATGTTTGTACAGCACCCACACACACACACACATTACTGTAAGTACGTACATTACAAACTGGGGAGCTTTTCATGAAGCTTGCACTCCTCGTGTAACTACAAGACTTTGCGTACCATCTTCACCAGAATACTGATAATGAGTGAATGAGTGACGAATGAATCATGACTCAGTTAAGCCTGTGCAGGGCTGGATGGCATGACAATGGCTGTGTTGTTGGCGTGAGTCATCATGGCCAGTGACCCTGCTATGTAAGCATATACAGTATGTGTGTGTGTGTGTGTGTGTGTGTGTGTGTGTGTGTGTGTGTGTGTGTGTGTGTGTGTGTGTAACTGTGTGTGTGTGTGTGTGTGTGTGTGTGTGTGTGTGTGTGTGTGTGTGTGTGTGTGTGTGTGTGTGTGTGTGTGTGTGTGTGTGTGTGTGCGCGCACGTGTGTGTGCGACACATTCTAAACAACACACATTCAGTCAGTGGTTCTCAAACATTTTTCACGTCAAGGACCCTCAGATTGATATGTATTTTGCCACGCACCCCATCTGAAAATATTTGATCATTCTTTTATGCCAGGTACCCCCACACAATGCCGTCGTTGTGTCACTTGAAAATAGCCGATCTACAAGCTCACAACGCGTCGCAGCTTGTAGATCGGCTATTTTCAGCATGCAACCAATTGCAAAATGATTTACACTGGATTTCTTGTCCATTAGTCCCTTCCTAATATTTTAGTTTAGTTTTTATTTGTTGACAAATATGACATGACAAATCAACAGTATATTTAGTCATAATTTTAGTCATCATGGCTTAGTTTATATTTCGTTTTTGTCAGCGAAAAAAGGTAGTCGACGAAAACAACACTGCTTCAGACCCCATGCACTAGCTGTTCATGACTTTCAGGAACAACTTTATTGTCACATCACAGTCTTAAAAAGTGGGTGAAAATGTATTTTTTTTAAAGGTTTTTGTGCATATACTGTATGTAAGAATATCAAGGCAGGAAAGAAGAACAAAAGATATCAGGGTTTCAGATAATTTAGAAGCTTGTTTCACAAACAGCGCAGCCGTTGGGTTTCTCTCGTTTATTTCCAGCCATGAAGCGTGTCTCCATATCAACAGTACTTCCCCCCTATTCAGTGGAACCCTTAACTAAGTTAGAACAAACCGTTGAACAAATTGTTGATATACTGGAAGTCTTCAAGTAAGCTTTGCCATTTTGTCAGCTTCATTAAAAGAACATAGTTTTTTTTGTTTGTTTTCTTTACTTTTCTGAAGAAAGGCATATTGCTTGTTTTTCATTGGTCACCTTGGTGATGACCCACGCATGCTTGTCCTTGGCACGATTAAATCCAACTATTTGCTGTCTGACTCACTACGTCTTGTTACCGAGAAATGCTGCTAAATACTGTTGCTTACTCATTGTCTGAGCTTTGCCAGGTGCTTCGGTGCAACTTTGAGCATAGCGTCCAGTCTTAAAGGAGAATTCCATGCTAGAAGGCTTTCTTACCTTTATTTGTAGTTGTTACGTCCCCACCAAAGAGGTCCAGGTGTTATTTTGTGCAAAAGTGCATTAATGGCTATTAGTATTTCTACTAATATAAGCCCTCAATGGTGGTTGGGTTTTTGTGCTAATTCGCTTATTTCCATCAAAATAAGTAGTAAAGTGTGCCGCTTGGGATAGACAGACACCACATAAGACAGGAAAGCCCAAAAACGCCACATCCGGTTTTAGCCCGGGGTAAGAATTTTCTATGGCTGCCAATGCAACTTTTTCCAATCCTTAATCACATACGGACAAACATCTATGCCGATAATATCTAACTTGCGGAGGTAGCGTGCCTTGTCCACGGGCAACAGATCTTTCAACGTATGGCATTGCAAATACGTTTGATAATCGCTACTCTGCGCAATATTGTTTTGGAAATGCCGCAAATTGCATTGCAGTGAACGAGAGCAAATCAAAACTTTCCCCGGGGGTGGTGACTCCGCCCTGAATACGCGCTGTGGTGTCAGTCTGTACTATTTACATTATGAAGAGAGGATATACAGTATACAAAAACATTTTTGAGCGATGGAAATAAGCGAATTAGCAACCCAATGCCCCATTCAATTCAATGCAATTCAATTAAATTCAATTAATTGAGGGCTTATGGTAGGGGAAATAGCCAATAATGTGCTTTTGCACCAAATAACACTTGGACCTCTTTGGTGGGGACGCAACAACTATACAAATAAAGGTATAAGAAAGCCTTTAAGGTGTGTACTATCATCAAGTGGCGGCCCGGGAGCCACATGTGGACCCAACCATCACTTAATGCAGCCCGCAGGTTAATATGAGAATACTGATATATTATTGATAATAGATTTGTATTATTATTACAAATCATACATTAACCACTTATATATACCATATATATATACTGTACACATTTTGGCCATTTGAAAATAGCCGATCTACAAAGCTCACAATGTGTCGCTGGGTGACACATTGGGAGCTTGGAGATCTGCAAGCTCTACAAGAGATCTACAAGCTTGTAGATCTGCAATTCTTTTTGAAAAATACGTAAATCTTTGAATATATATTCTTTCAGAGTGAACGTTTTAAAGTCAAATCTTTGCTTCTGGGGGAGGGTCCCTGCCTGAACAACATATTTTCCGATGAGGGTCCGCGGCCAAATACAGATAATTCTGGGGGTCCTTGACATGAAAAAGGTTGAGCACCACTGACATCGGTTTTTCAGAAAACTTTGGGGATTTAGAAGACATTATTTTAGAATCGTCCTCAGGTCTAAATGAATGGGTAAAAAATACATGTGGGTACACTTTTTCCACCACTACAACTGCACTACCTGAGTGCCTCCCCACCCAGCCAGAATGCTGCAGATAAGGAAGGGGGGGGGGGATGGATCTCTCCCCCTCCCCCCAGATCCATCCTTACCCACTCAAGCCCATTCTGACACATTCCAGTGTGCTGGTGTCACAGCCTAAGCGCCCATGTCATCAAACAGTTCATAGATCATGGTTATGACCACAGCCCAGAGGTGCTGATCTCTGGCACCAAGCCGTACCGCTCTCAGTCTCTCAACCCAACAATAACATTGAGCAGAGCCATGCTCTCTCTCTAGTCTAGTCTGTTCACTACGTCACTTCACAAAGAAAAAGGACTAAACCTGAGTTTGTTTTTTACACTGTGGTCCATCTTAACTATATTAATCTGGTACGAATGTCACGTGTGTTCTTAAATGAATTCAAATGATGTTACGGTTAAAATATGTTTTGCAATTCGTTACAAAACAAATAATTGCATGCTTGTTTCAAAAGTCCTCCTGATATTAATTGATCATAATAGGCAGATCACCCCCCCGATCTGCATTACTTCAAGAAAAGACAATGTTGCTTTGAGAATACGTGGTATAAAGACTCAATACAAACAAACCGTCGATATTCTGGGCAGGTCATAATAGACAAACAGGCGAACATCTGGCAAAGATAGCCAGTCTACAAGCTCAGAACACTGTGTTGTGGACTTGTAGATTGTCTATTTTCATTTGACATACAACAAAGTATATATAGGGTTGTTGTTGTCAACCGTTGTTGAGTTCCTATATTGTTTTAATATAGTGTGTTTTCATGTTTTATGTCTCCTAGCAGGTTGAGGGGGCTTAGGAGGTCAGAAGCTTACTGGAGATGTTGTCCAGAGGTGAAGACCGGAGAGATCTGAAGGGTGAGCTTATCTGTGTTGCCCAAAGAGGGAGGGAGAGGAGGCATTACAATGTAACATGTCCTCATTTCCTCCTCACCATGTTTGGTATTTGCCCAATAAACTATTTCATATCGTACTCTATGTTCTGCGAAATGCTCTAAAAATAGGAGGCATAGTCGGAGTTTGTCTCACATGAAATCCCCCACAAACTAAGTTACATAGTTCATGTTTGAATAATGTGTATATTTCATGAGACATTTGGAGCAAATACCGGTAAGCAACCTTTTCAGGAACCCCAGTATTCGTGGCCCACCCATTTGACCACTTAACCCGGCAGCCTTCACCTGGCCTAATGTTTATTTCAACCAATCAATCAATCAATCAATCAATCAATCAATCAATCAATCAATCAATCAACCAACCGTGTTGATTTGGCTTTTTAACTCCATTTGGGTGAAAAGGGGCCCTGGGTGGGGTAAGAAGAAATATACAGTTTGCCCCAAGTTTAAATGTCAAAAGAAAGTGAGGCGGCAGGGCTCATAGCATGGACGCTACAACACTATGAGTCACAGAGACGGGATGCCCCTGGCTCACACACAACTTCTGCTCATAGGAATTCTATTGAGTCGCCGCGGGAGACGGTCTGGATTGAGCTTTGTGCTAACTTTGTTGGTAGTCTAAAGGCTGCTCGGCAGGTGGCCAAGGAAAAAAAACACACACAAAAATGCACAAATCCACACAGCACATTAGTCACACTTGCACGTACAACAATGCCGAGTTGTGAAGACTTCCAGACATTTTGTGTCCGCTCGGTGTCATCTGCAGCCAGGAATTTGAATCAAGATCGTCTGACATGATGTGAACACTAGTAGTGAATCAACACAGTTCTCAAACGGCTTTAATTTTCAAGGAACCTCATAACTCCGAGTGTGCAAACACAACCAAAGGGACCTGTAATAAGGGTCCATTTGGAACCCTGAGGGGTCCCGCCGGGACCCCACTTTGAGAACCACCTATAGTTGTAGCCTACACACACTACATGATAACCACACAGTCCTAGCTAATAATAGTGAGTTGTTTTTCTCCCAAACCGTTGCGGTTTTAAAGTGCCAGGGCTCTCTCTCGTCGCCACACTTCTCAAGACCCCCGTCCCCCCCCACCCCCCCACCCCTCGCGCTCCCCCATTCAACGTTTAGACAAAACCCAGTGCAGCAGCCGGACTACTTGGCCCGTCACCATGGCGATGGCTAACAATGGCCCCCCTCGCATGTGATCACGCCCCAAGCCTTGCCTTCTGTCCCCGCCGCAATTTAACGAGGTTCAGGCGCTTCCCACAAATGAAGGTCGCGGGAAAAATGGGTCAACCAACCGGGCTTCATTAGGTGGGGTTTAAAATATCCCACACCCACACACACACCCACACCCACACACACACACACACACACACACACACACACACACACACTGCACAGCCATGTTTTATATGGGCTATAGTGGAGTTGTTAGCTACATCACAGACACACCAGTGAATCATCATAGTTACACAAGCCTATTAGAGATTAGACCCCCTGCACTGTCGTCATTTGTGAGCCGTTATGAATTAAACCATTATTAAGCACTCAAGCCAATTAAAGAGATGTGTGTGCGCTACAGATTATGCCAGATTATAGGTTTTTTTTAATAAATCTGGCTACTCATCCGAACCTAAACACAGTTCCAGTAATAATTAGACTATCACAGTGGTTCTCAAAGAGGGACGCTCAGAGTTCCTTAAGGTGGTTCTATATGGACCCTTACAGGTCTGTAACTCTGAGTGTAACCAAATGGACCCTTACAGGTCTGTAACTCTGAGTGTAACCAAATGGACCCTTACAGGTCTGTAACTCTGAGTGTAACCAAATGGACCCTTACGAGTCTGTAACTCTTGAGAGGTATGAAGGTCCATGAAATTAAAACATTTGAACTGGACTGTCGCATTCATTATTAGACTATGGGATCTTGTCTTCATTCAATGAATTAATTCCTAGTTATTGAAACTATTTTGAAATGAGCCATACAAAAACAGTCTCAGTCTCTATTATAGGACTGCATTCTGTGGTTTCTTAGATTTCTTAGCGTGAAATAAACCATTCATTTAGTATTATTAATGAAACTTTTGTGCGACACTCATGTCTGATGAAGTATAGTAGGGCATTCACTTATGGAAAACTAAAACATATGAGAAGTTGAGATATGGAGATACATGGTTTCCTCCCGACAGCGGCAGGGACGTGCACACATAGACATCAAAGGGGGCTTCAGCCCCTGCCCTTTGGCTTTTACCCGTCTGTAAAACAACTGCCCTTAAACCAGACCACGAATGCAGCATTTGCTATGGTGAAAGAAATGCAAATGCCACTCCTTTCCATGCCAGCAATGGCACATTCCCCCGAAATCTCCTGTACTTGAACACAGTATTTTGCGTTGAACAAATTTGTTTAGAAATCCATGTCGTTACACCATACATCTCCACTAGCTAAAGAGTGCTGGGTTGCGCACCGGAAATAGCTGATCTACAAGCTCTCAACGTGTCGCAGCTTGTAGCGAGCTTGTAGATCTGCTATTTTCACTATTTTTGTACAAAAGGGGTTTCAGCCCCTGCCCCTCTTAACACTCTCTGCACGTCCCTGGACAGCGGCAACGTGATGATGATGAACATGCACTGGAAGTTATCAGTCCTGTTAATGGTCTGTTTCAGCATGCAGCCTCCTCCTGAGTCCTACTCCTAACCATGAACACATGCATCTCCTCATTGCACCTTGCTCACTCACATGAGTCCTTACCATGGACAGTTGGACACATGCATCTCCTCATTGCACCTTGCTCACTTTCAACCTTTTTCATATCAAGACCCATTCTTTCTTTTCGGCATT
>NC_137867.1:39424618-39454618 GCF_963924005.1 Protomyctophum bolini | reverse complement strand
ACAGTTGTCCCGTCCGTCCGTCCCCCACACAGAGAGCAGACAGTTGTCCTGCCCGTCGGTCCCCCACACAGGGGCTTTTCCACTATGGTCCAGGCCAGAATTATCATGTGTGCACAGGGACCACGATCAATGGCACGCTATGCCCCCCCCCCCCCCCCCTCCCGCCCCCCCCCCCACACATACCCCGCTCGCCATCCATCCATCCCCCTCCCCCAGCTATGCGAGCAGGGGGCTTATCCTGCCTCGCTCCGACACCTTGTCGGGCGGCGCAGGGAGGGAGCCCCCCGCGGCAGGCAGCTGGGCTGAGTCCTTCCTGACCCCCCCCCCCCCAACCCTGTCCCAGACCTGAGCCCCCTCCGGGTGCATCAAGGCTTAACTTCAACCTGCTGCGACTGGGAGAAACTAAGTTTTAATTAAACACTTGGCACGCAGTGGTGAGCAGAGAGAGAGAGAGAGAGAGAGACGGAGGCTCCTTCAGCTCTCCCCTCCTCACACACAAAACATGCAAATGTGTGCATGCAGTCTGCTGGCAGAGACCGCGGGCCGGCACAGCACCGAGCGCTCCACATTCCTCAGTGACTGGCGGCTGCTTTCATTAAAGCAATGGCACAATAGAAAAATACACACGGAGCTACGAGGGCTTTCCTTACCAAGGCCGGCCAGACAAAGAACAGGCTTGAAGATGTCAAGAAGAGTACTTCTTCATGCCCATATAGTAGAGATCAAAACAATCGCCTTTCTTTCTGGGATTTGTGCCCGTAGAATGATGTTCTCTCCCTCTCTCTCTGTACCTGACTCAGAATTGTGTCATGTTTTTATCTCAAGGAGATACTATCTGTATTGGAAAGTAATACAGTATGTACAGTCTCTAAACATGCCAACCGTTTACTTTAAACTGTGCATCAGTTTGAAAGTGCAGACATGGTCAGTTTCAGAAATAAAGAAAAGAAAAGAAAGGAAAACCATTAAGTTCATATAATCAAGTGTCAGCTTATATGGCCTACTCCCTACACAGTCTATTGGACCCAGACCAATACTGACGTCAGTGTGGGAAGAAAAAGATTTATGCTGGGAATTCACAAATAGCATTCCTTTATTCACCTCCTAGCATTCACCTCCAGTGTGAGTAAAATAAAAGGAATCTTTCCCAGCAGAAAACATAGGAGTCATTCCGTTTTCATTCAGTGACACAAATGATACTTTCCTTATATAAGTGAAACACATTTATATTGTATTTGTGCAAAAATAAAAATCGACTTGTTTCCAAATGCAAATCCACTTGCCCCCAAGAATTTTCTGGAATCCCTTCTATCACAAGTGACACTATCTTGATACTATTAGTGGACGGATCTGTCTTCTTTCAAGATAACGTCGCTTGTCTCAACAAAATTCTTGGGAGGAAATTTAACCTGCATTGAAAGCAGTGAAATTAACTCATCCAATTTGCTGACTAGACCACTTTGAGGTTTAAGGAAGAAAAAAGAAAATACAACTAGACACAATTCTTCATTAAACATCCTGTTACAGTGGGCATGTTTTGAAGTTTTAGAACTGCGCTAAGGACAAGTTATCTGGTGTCTTGTGAGTCTTATCGGGCTTGTTTGGCCTTTTAAAAGGCCTGCCTGATAAAGCAACCCTTCCAGGAGCACATCTACTTAACAGCAGTGACACTTCCAGATCACTTCCATCCAGTGCCCACACAAACCACAGTACAGGCTTGTCATCATACATACCATATGCATTAGGAACATAATATCTGCAAGCCACCCGGTCTGTCACCACTGCTGGCTCGTCACTAGATGGCAACCCTCAGAAAGGATGGAAGTGCCGGGATAGGTTTAGGCATGGGCCTGAATGTTGGGGTGGGGGCCTGGAACCAAAAGTACCAGATCCAACATTAAGGAACCGGACACGGACCGTCACATTTGGAGCTGTTTCCTGAACCGGTTTTTATCACTGTCAATTACAATAACAGTGGTTCTCACCTTTTTTGAGGGGCGCCTGTTTTGTAAACACATTGACAATGAAGGGATAATCTTTACGTCATATTGTCTCCTCAAGTAACCCAGAGGTTCCCTGTACCAGCGAGGTACAGGAATGTTTCAAGGGAACCCGGTAAGGAATCAGACCGCTGAGATGGAATCGTTAAGTAACCAGAATTGTTCAAATCCTAAGGGCCGATTCATACTCCTATTTTACCGCTGATTTCGGCTCGTCAGAAATTATCAGTAGCACCGAAGAGTCGACTTTAGGACAGTACCCTGTCCCCCCCGAAACTCAAATGACGTCACATTGTATACAGAGCCGAACCGACTTTTATTCGGCTCTAAAATAGGAGTATGAATTGGCCCTAATGGTTCCCAATCCCAAGTTCCATGTGTATGACAGTATGGTTACGTTTTAGGCATGGGTTTGGAGAGGTTAGGTTTAGGTTAATGATCAGGGGAGCGCATTCTGGAGTCCTTTCTACGATGGCCATCTAGTGGCAACAGCCCTGCTGCTGTTCAGCTTATCATCACTACCATAATGCGCCAAAGACATGTGGACAAAGTACTCAAGCCCAGTACTTGAGTGAGTCAAAAAGTGGTACTTTTATTTTAAGTACTGTACTTGTACTTTACTTGAGTATTTCCAATTTCCAGTACTTTTACTTCTACTCCACTAAATCTCGGAGCCAAAATGTGTACTTTTACTCCACTACAATTATTTGAAAACTTTAGTTACTAGTTACTTTAACTTTGATTAGAAAACATACATTAACCACTTCAACCCTATACATTTCGGCCATTTGAAAAGAGCCGATCTACAAGCTCTCAATGCGTCACAACGCGACGCATTGAGAGCTTGTAGATCTTTTCAATAGACTTTCTACACATTTTGAACTTGTGAAATGGGACATTCTGCAATATGAATACTTTTACTTTAAGTACATTTTGATGCCGATACTTTTGTACTTTTACTCAAGTACATTTCAATTCTCATTGAAGTGAGGCCGAATCTAATTAGCTGTTTGTGATCTGTGTGTGCAAACACAAATGGAAATTTGGGCATGAATCATGATTAAAGCAACATATGCGATGTGACACATTGGCCTGCCGTGGTGGGACGTCCTCTTTGACGGGATACAAAGAATACCTCCTCATTTACAGCAGCATTGTATGGAAACTGACAGCCGACTGCTTTGTCACAGAAACATACAATGCATGCTACAGTAAAAATCTGCCTTCATTTCCTGGACCTAGATCACAGTCAGACACCAACAAGTGATAGTAAGGAGTGGATGGGACAGGGGACAGGGGACAGGGGACAGGGGGTGACAGTATTTTGACAATAGATACAAAACTCGGGTCCTGCCGGGGGTGTCGGCTCGGCAACGGGAAAGGCATTTTCATCTTTCTTATACCTAGTGTCCCCATTTCGGGCATGTCTTTATAGGAGAACATTATAAAAACGTTTTTAAAACATATTCAAAAAAGCCAGTGGATTTGTTTTCTATATCGTCACAAGACAAAAATATGAACAAGATTAAGATATTGAAGATATTTTAAAATACATTTTCATGAACCATGCACTGGTCACTGGTCGAATACCCTTCCGGTCTGAAGAGCAGATGACAGATTATTCCTGATCTGAACTGGCAGAATGACAGAATCTCCCTCTGTAGCATTAGTTGATTGTGGAAGAGATAGTCTGGCTTGAGTCAACTACCCACCCCCAACCGTGGAGAAATGACCACTTCTTCTTTTTGTATCACAGTAAAATACACAGGTCACACACACAATGGTTACAGACCCATAACCTAGACTACAGCCAAAATGTAACACCGAAAGGTGAGTACACAAACATTCAATCAAAACCAAATAATATTACCCCCACAAAACATTTACAGAGGAAACAGTGTGGGTGGTATTTTACAGGGACGGAGGAGGGGGGATAATGAGCGGCTGATGCTAATGCATCCATTGAGTGGTAATTGAGCCTCATGACAATCAGTTACTGCCCACAGAGGCTGTAACTGATTGTCTATTAACACTTTGACCACTATTGACTCAGAGAGACGGTAACAGCACAAGCAAACACCTGCCTCAGAGACAGCAACAACAGCAAGTGTTTCTTTCATTTCAAAAAAGTACTAAAATTGTATTCTTATGCGGCGGGCGCCGTTCACACCAGAGAGACAGCTGTCTCCTCAGTGTCTTCTGTCTCTTCTGTAGAGAGTCAGGAGTCACGTGGTTTGACGAGACTACCTTGTTCCATGGGGGGGGGGGGGAAGACAGGCGAAGACAAGCGTGTCTCGTCAAACCACGTGACTCCAATTAAAAATGCATTGCCAGCCGTGCAGGCACACCGAACTTTGATTCTGCCAATGCTTTTCAATAGTATAAGGAACAGAGCGGTTTTGTTATTTTTGTAAATGTATGATGAATAGGGCTTATAAAATATTTAAAATTCCCAAGATCACGTTCAAATTACAGTAGAAAACGTCCAATGACAACCTACTGTACAGGTACAATACAATCCTGAAGTGAACATATAACTTAGAGACCCTTATTCAGTTTACATTTGTACTCTCTTGACTACTCTCTATGTTAAATTTGAAAACTGAGGATTTCACAATGGAATGTACACAACCGATAACTGTGGTATAAAATCATGGACTTTAAAATGTAATTTAAAAGATGGTGTTGAATGGCGCGAGAGAGAGTGGGAGATGGCCTCATTGTCTGGGCTTTCTACGGGCCAAGTATACCATTTGACACTTCCCACCTTTCTCTCAGAGAGAGGGGAGGGAACGGCCTACCTTGTAATTTATGAGGCTGCTTATAAAGACGCAGACAGGAGATTTGCAGTAGATACTCCATCTCATCTCTGGCCTGTCCTCCCCTAAAAAGACGTACCCCACAGTACTGGGGCACGCGCGCGCGCACACACACACACACACACACACACACACACACACACACACACACACACACACACACACACACACACACACACACACACACACACACACACACACACACACACACACACACACACACACACACACACACACACACACACACACACACACACACACACACACACACACACACACACACACACACACACACACACACACACACACACACACACACACACACACACACACACACACACAGCCTTTTCATTTGTGTCCAGATGCCCCCACACATTTCCTTGTGCACACATGCATGCATGCATGCGCGCGCACACACACACACAGGGGGGGCCTTCCCCTCCCACAACAACCTTACAGCAGCAGAGGAGTTGAATGTCCATTCATTTAACAACAGCAGCACCTCTTCTTCCAGAAGACCAATTGCTTGGCGACCCTTTAACTTCACAGCACCGCCGCTATGGCCTTTTCTTTTGCCCTGTCAACAAAGAATGCTGCTAGAACTAAGAGTGCCGGTTTATTCTGTCTCGTGTCCCTCTGTGCACTCGCAACTGTTGAACTGTAGCATGAACACAAATAAACTCAACAGGGAAGGGCTTTATTATTTGTGGATTGTCTTGTGTCAAAACTCAAAATCAAGATGGTCATTTTTAATCTCTCGTGGAAGGAATTCATTAATAACACTCTTTTCCCCCACGCACTCCCTCTATACCCTTCTTTTATGTTATGTAGCCTACTTCAAGTCTATGGACTTTGTTTAGAGCCTAATAATTATACATGTCCCATCCCCAGTCTATAGACTTTGTTTGTTTAGGGCAGTTATGAAGTCCACAGACTTTAATGTTTTATGACAACATAAGACTTCATCTGGCTGATATATAAATACTGACCTCGCTGTGCCCCTTACTTCACACTAGTGTGATTTTTTTAATATATTTTATTATTAACCTTTTAATATTGTGAACTGGATTTTCTTTCTTTTAAGGTAGAGGCCATGAGGACATTCCAGGGTGTTCTTGCCTCTCTTTGTACTACAAAACATCCTGATTTATTTTAAACTGAACAAAATACAAATAATAAAGTGTGTATTTTTGGTAAACAACACATTCACCTCCCACGACGGCTAAAGGTGCCTCAGAGCAAGGCACTTAACCTCAAACCTCCACCAGTGATGTTGTTCAGAGGCCAACTGTACAATGTTTTGTTTGCACCGAGCAGCTCCCGTGTGTGTGTGTGTGTGTGTACTGTACGTTTAATTATACGACTGCAAAGCAAGGTGTTGCAGAAAAGGAACACACCTGCTCACTCAGCAAACCCTTCCCGAGATTAATAAAGGTTTAAAGAAGAAACCACCGCAAATATACACCGGAGATGAGATATGATACATCTCCTCTGTGATATCTGCAGCATTGCACTTCACTTCCTCACATAGGGGCATTAGTCAGGGTCCTGAGAGTCCCTGTATAAGAGGATTCTTAAGACACACAATCTTCTTAAGGAGCTTCGCACAAGATACACAGCCAAATCCCTGAAGTTTGTGCTTGAAAGAGTAATGTTGTTTGCCTGACAGCGGCTCACACTAGAACAAAAAGCACTGTTGTGACTTAGCTAATTACTCAGGCAGCTGTAATACCAGATTAGCACAATCAATTGTGATTCATCACGGACCAACATGTGGCCTTTTTCCTGTTTGCTTTATCACCGTGTGTTCTCTCTATAGGTGCCTTTGTGCTACACTGTTCTTTCACTCGGGATTAGAAGTCGTTAAAAGTCATGACGGCCCTGGGAAACCGGCGAGATACTACTGTTGTACAGAACGTACCTTTTTGTGCTCCACGAAAAAAAACGGATGCTAAAATGAGAATCTCAGCAGTTTAAATAAATAAAGTTGAGTTGAGTTTAGGGGGGAAAAAAGAACATATTATATGACCTCCAGCAGTAATATTTGTTGTCCGTGTATGGTATAAAGAGATTGTTCTGTTCCTTTACCGGCCGGCCTCCTGTCTCAAAATAATCTTGATGAGGCGACTAATAAGCCAGGGGGACCTTACAACCCCCAGCGGAGGCCCCCACTGCAACCCTTCAAAACAGCCATGTAACCCTTTGGCTGCGCGATCCCATTTTGTTTATAAGGATGCCCAAATGCTCAAGTAATGAAAAGGGATTGACTGGAGCTATAAGGGGGATTGGAGGGAACTTCCTCCAGTAATATTTTGAAAGTGAATCTATAACGGCAAAAATATTGCATTCCATTTAGCTTTCAAGATTGTGTGTCTGTCTGTAAGATTAGCTAAGACATTACGGGGAATGCATCGAGGGGGCATGTAGACAGACGAGACAGACTTTTTTTTTCCTGTTTTGGGGCACCAGTGTCAGTGGACTTTAGGCCTGTGGCTCTACAGTGGGTGGCTTTCATTATACAACATGCCGCATAACCATTGAAGACTGCAGCCTGAAATTCCTCCGTCAAAGGCACAGATGATTGATTCCGTTCAAACAAACCATTTGGGAATATTTGGGATGACTCATGAATTCAATAGTCCAATAGCCGTCTGAACCTTCTCTAACCCAGTCAGGACAGGAAGGGGAAACACTTTTTTGGTGTTTTAAGCATTATGTTATAGCTATTGATAAAATAGCAAATCTACAAGCTCGTAGCGTGGCACCAAGTGCCACGCTACGAGCTTGTAGATCTGCTTTTCAGACACCGCCCCACGGCACCCTATAGCCGCACTCCACTCCCCCTTGTGCCACACTTCCTGCCTCCATTGATGCCAGGGATTGACCTAGAGGTTTCAGGTACGGTCGCCCCTAAACCATCTCGCCCCTCGATTTTCCCGCCGACTCACGCCGACCGCTCGGTCCGACGGTTCTTGTATTCTTTATTTTGTTTTACTGATAATAAGGTTAGAAATAAGTTTAGGGTTAGGCATAGTTTTACTGGGGTTAAGTTTAGGCATGGGGTTAGGTTCAGGAATAGATTTACTGAGGTTAAGGTTAGGAATAAGGTTAGGTTTAACCGTTAAAGCATAATTTACTTACTTTAGGAATACCAGGCTGCGCAGTTCCGCCAGCTGTACGCCCGGGGCGAGTTGGAAAAGGGGCGAGTCGTTTGGTATTCGACCAAGATATATGACTGCCATGCATCCGACATGTCTTGACCACAACGTTAAGAATGTAATGTCGATAGCATGTTATTTAAAGTTAATTTTGTATCCCAACAGTTTCAATGTACAGATTGTTATTTCGATAGTATATTGTTGAGACTGATGCTTGCTATATAGGTTTTTGTTTACCTGGGATCCTATAGTTTCTTGATGCACTGACTACACTGTCTCTTTGCATATGATTACCTTGCTTATTGTAAAGGCCTATTCATACTCCAGTTTTAGGCGACATCTAGTTGACATTGCTAGTTGCTACTCACCTTTTCTGTGGTTTAGTAAAAACAGAGAGATGTGTTGGGGTGAGCGCTGAGTCTCTTATCACCGCGGCGTGGCCGTGACATCATGTTGTAGTTTTCGGTGGTCACCTTATCATCTAAAACTGGAATATGAATAGGCCTTTAGTCACTCTGGATAAGACAAAGTCTGACAAATGTCTAAATCGTAATGACTAATAATGTGGATTATTTTCATGACAGAAATTATATATATAAAAAAGATCTACTTTCATTTCACAAGCGGTTGGTTTCTCACCAGAGTTAAGATGGAGTTGGTGGCAATATTTTATTTTGTATAAAATATAGTGTAAATTGAATCCCCTACATCAGTGGTTTTCAGCCCTTTTCATATCAAGGCCCTTTATTTATTTGGCATCTGATCATTTGATGAGATTTAGCCTCAGACGTCACCAATACGTAGAATATTTTGTTGTCGTTGGCTAAGATCTTGTCCACATTTCCATGCTGTATTGATGTTGGTACCATAGGAGAGACAACAGGCAAACGTTAACATTAAACATTAAAATAACATTCTCTAACTGTGCACTCTGACAATAATTTAACACTTGCGAGCGTAAATTGAAACCAAATGGACTATTTGGTTGCATTTAGCTGGGGACCAGCTGGAACCCCCTCAAGGACCACTGGTTGAAAACCAATGCTATAGTGTAAGAGAAAGGGACTCACTTTTCAAGTGATGATGCCTGAAGAGGCTTTTATTAAGCTATTACATGATGTTACACTGAGACAACACAATAATACCTCTCCTCTGTCAAGATGAGGTACAATACAAGCCCTGCAGCGCCCTCCCCTGGTCAACCACTGTGAAACACAGCGGCAGCCTACTGTCAAGAGTCCATGTACAGATTTTTGTAAACACATTAAAAAAGTCCTCATGAATCCACTTGGCACATTTACGCCAGCAACAGGCGGAACACAAGGGCCGGGGTGGGCCTCAGCGGACCACCTTTACACCAGTCTATAACTCTGAGTGTACAAATGGAACCAAATCTAACAAAATAAGTAGGTATGCACCCATATCGGAATTCTTGGCCGATACCGACGTCTAAAATAATTTAGAATTTCAATGACCCCCCCCCCCCCCCCCACCCAGTTTCATAATATGCATTAGTCCACACAGACCCCCCCCCCCCCCCCCCCCCCATTTGATATCATGTCTCAGCTCTGATGAGTGATGAGAGACTGCAATCTACACCGCAACATCCTCAGTGATCATTCAACTCCGAGAGCGTAACGAATGGAACCAAATGGACTCGATTTCTAAAACTGGGTCCATGTTGTGTGGGACGCCTGTGTGGTGGGACCACGCCACGCCTGTGAGCGTGTAGCTCTGCTATTTTCTAAAAACATGTGAAAATGTGGCGCAAATCATTGAATACATATTCTTTCACAGTGAACGTTTTTTTTCCCCTTTCAGATGGGGGTCAATGGCGGCCAATTACATTCTCCTGGACATGAAAACAGTTTGAGAATCACTTACATTATAGAAACATAGATTTTGTAGAATCTGGCCTCTGTCCTAAACGGGTTAGAATAAATGCACGGTTTCTTCCTCACGAGGACTCCAGCGAGGGGACGAGGTGTTGGAGGACCCCTCCCACCAGATACAGGCTCCCCGTCACCAGGACGGAGATGTGCGGCGCGTCCCTCAGAGCCTGTACCGCCGCCGGGACCCCAGCTGGAGCCAGGACCGGGTCTCTTCCCTGGCTGATCCACTGGAGGGCGCTGAGGATGCATGGAAAGACCAGGGCGCGAGTCTCGGAGTTGGCCACCGGATGGCGCTGATGAGGCCTATGATGGTGATGGTGATGATGGTGGTTCGGTTGTTGGTCTATTGGCAGCTCCTCGGGACTCCTCTGAGCTTCTTCTTCTGGCGCGCTCAGACTCAGCCAGCTGTTCTGGTTGTCCAGGCAACGGGCTAACGCTTGCTCCGCGGGCGTGCTCCAGTTGGCCTGAACTGTGGGAGAGCTCACTAATGAGGGAAGAAAGGCATGGTGAATGAACACGTGAGACATTGCTGCTCTCGCTGTTAAAAGAAATGCCACTTTTATTGCTGATCTATTTGCGTGAGTCAAACCTGATTTTAATTGGTATAGTTGTAATTCTTTCAGTCTGCCACTTCCAAAGGACAAAGAAAATCAAAGTGTTGGTGTGTATTTATTTCCTGGGTCAAATTATCATTGCAATGTCTTTAACCGTTTGAACCCTAGCGGCCTCTATTCTGGGGGGGGGGGGGGAGACATTTGCCAGAAATAGCTGATCTACAAGCTCACAATGTTCTTTCGCCTTTATTTTATTTATTTTTTATAGAGGGACAGACAGTAGGCTGACACGAAATGGGGGAGAGAGATAGGGGAGTGACATGCAGTAAAGGCCGTCTGGATCGGGAGTCGAACCCGCGGCACACTGCCAGACTCGGGCTACCGGCCAAGGTGCCTGGACCGTTGAGCCACGGCCCAGGCCTTATGACGAGTTGTGAGCATGTAGTCTTGTTGATCAAGCCATTTCTGGTGCAGAGGTTTGGTGTAGAAGGAAACAAGAACAGACCAAGTACAGAGCCAACTCAGTATATACTGTAGAGTTTAAGGTCTTAAACAATGATTTAACGAAATTTAAAAAAGCTCATAAGGCATCGTAATGCAATGCATTGTGAGCTTGTAGAAGGATTATTTTCACTATTCATCATATGACCATGGATATAATTTAGTGTTAACATGACCTTACCTGTGGTGTTTGTATGTGTTTCCGTTACATTGGGGCAGAAAACAGCATAGTCAAACTGGCAAGGCTGCAACATACAGAAAAACAGACAAGTTTTTTATGCAATTATCCTTCGGTAGAAGTTATATAGAGAGATAGTGTGTGTGTGTGTGTGTGTGTGTGTGTGTGTGTGTGTGTGTGTGTGTGTGTGTGTGTGTGCATGCTGTACAATGTACAATTTATCAGCTACAATATGAGGATAATTTGATGTGTATGCACTGCAGTAAAGTGACAAAAGTATGATTTTGATTCCACTTCTCTGCTAAGTCTACTACTCTCTCCAAAGTTTTATTCACCATGTCATCTTTGTTTCTTCATTGATGTCTTTAGTTATATTAATTATTACATCAAGTTGTATGCCTTGAGGCAAAACACATTTTCTGTTGTGACTGAGCCATGTTGCTGTTAAATCAGACTTGGGTATGGCCGAATTAATTGATTAATATAGTATGCTGAAGTTGAACTCACCACTAGAAGTTTGAGCAAGGCAGCTGAATCCCTGTCTCCTGTTGTGTTGAACAGCAGAACTCTCATTCCACGACTCCTGTTTGAGAGAGAGATCAGGTGAATGAGTGAGGGAGAGAGAGAGAGAGACAATGTGAATGAGTGAGGGAGAGAGAGACAAGTTTTCTAAGATTCGAAACAGTATAATATAAACAAATTATATCATCTGTACATTGAAACTATACACACTATAGTATGCCAAGTCTACAAATGATCCTGGCTAGTCTACATAACATGCTAAATCTATCTAAATTACAATTCAGCCTTGCGTAAGCCTAGACTGCTAGGCTAGGGCAAGTGCTATATGGGTTAAGGTTGAGTCTTCCGATGAGATCACTGTGGAAGACTGGGGAGCGAGTCTGCAGTTCTGACTGCAGTATAATGCAATATACTGAGACGGCTGTATAATCACAACAAGACAACTTGGGGTTGTGCTCAGCTATACCATGAGATATTGTTCAATAAACCACAGCAAGCCAGTGTCAAAACCTCAAGAAATGGTGCAACCTCCCTGTATATTATTGCTAAATTAAACTGACAATGCAAAATAGGACTAAAGAAGAGGGGGCACGGAGTGGGCAAACATATTGTTACAGTTGAGTAAGCGAGAAAAATAAACTTTAACACAGGTTTATCCTGAAAATGCCTGAATCTAAGAGAATTGGCTCAGACAGATAATGGTCAGCAGATGGCACTGTTCTGCAGAACTGTGTTTGCATACTTGAAAGAATGTACTCTTCATGTTAACTTGGGGAGAAATTATGATAAATGTCTCTGTGAATACATGCATAAACAACAGTAAAGTAGTGTTGTTTTTGGCAGCATTTCTTTTTAGTTTTAGTCAGTCTCTTGAATTGTTATCATTTAGTTTTAGTCACATTTTAGTCACATGGAATGTCTTGTTAGTCTAGTTTTAGTTGACTAAATATCATATGATTTTAGTTGACTAAATCTACAGTTGATTTAGTCGAACAAAATGTATTTTGGCGGGCCTTGATGCCGTCATAATATTTTCACTGCGTCGCGTTGTGGACTCTCGTCCACTAGTCCCTTCCTAACATTTTAGTCTAGTTTTTATTTGTTGACGAAATTGTCAGTATATTTAGTCTTAGTTTTAGTCATCATAGCTTAGTTTTCATTTAATTTCCATTTAGTACAAAAGAGTACAAAAGAGTTCTTTAGTCATTTTTTCTTATACTTAGGGACTCTAAACCGCTTCATGGAGGGCAACAGTTGATATTCATCATTTAAAACAGGAAAAGGATCAGAAGAGATACAGACCCATAAGGGCCCATTTGGTTCCAAACTATCATTTAGCTGGGGACCCCCTGGGACACCCTCAAGGACCCTGGCCCTGGGCACTTTCAGAACCAATGCTCTAAACTAGGGTGTGTGTGTGTGTGTGTCTTACCCCTGCGTCTCCTGTGTGAACCACCGGGCACAGGCCTGGATGCTGTCTGTGGTGTGAGCCCCGTCGATGCAGTAGGACACAGGGCCGTGCCTCACCGTCTGGCTCCGGCCCAGCCACTCCGTCTCCTGCAGGCCTGGACGGAAGGAGAGAGGTTAGAGATTTCAGATGAAATATGGGAGGATTGTATCACCAACATTCACCATAGCTCTATCAATGTTAGGCACTCTCCGATTCAATTTAAGATTGTTCATAGGCTGCACTATTCCCCAACTAAATTAAACAACATCTTTAAAGATTCTTCTCCCATGTGTGGAACGTGTTTAACAGAACAAGGGACTCTGTCTCATCAATTTCTTCAATGTCATAAGCTGCAAAGTTTTTGGAGTCAAATTTTAGATTTCTTGGGTAAAGCATATAAAAGAGGGCAGACGGGGAGAAAGGATGAAATTAGACGAATGAAGGAAGAGTAAAGAGAGGGTAAGAAAAAGGCGAGGAGGAGGAGGGGGAGGGAGGGAGGAAGGAGAGAACCGGGGGAAAAAAGAGAAAGTGGAGAGAGAAGAGACTTTAATCAGGTACTTTTATCTACAGAAGTTTTCCCCCGCCGTAGGACACAGTGATTTATGGCTGCTATTTTCCATGGCAAACAGTAAACTCTGAATGGAGACATATGCTAGGTTATAAAGCATTGGTTCCCAAAGTGGGGTCCGGGGACCCCCAGGGGTCCTTGAGGGAGTTCCAGGGGGTCCCCAGCTAAATTATAGTTTGGAACCAAATGAGTGTGTACGAATGGTACACTCTCAGAGTTAAACTAACATTGATTTTACAATAAAAATTGGGGGTCCCAAAGATAGATTCAATGGGGGTCCGTACACTAATGCATGTCAAACTTGGTGGTCCTTGAAATTCAACGGGTTGAGAATCACTGCTAGAACCGTAAAAATCTTCTCTTATGGGGGGGGGGGGGGGGGTCCGTGGCATATATTTTCAAATGGGGGGGGGTCCGCAGGCTGATGAGTGTTAATTTGACATGAAAAGGTTTGGGAACGACTATTATAAAGCTCCTATTCACCTTTCAGCATGGTTCTGCTGGGTTGGAACGCGGTTGCTTGGGAGCCCAGTCTGTGCTCCGCTGCTGTTGGAGTCGAGTGGAATCCGTCTGCGAAGGAATGGAATCGGTGAGCCCGGGGTTCTGTATTAACAACATCTACAATACCATTTTTGTAATAACGCTTAACACACAAACGTATAAAAAAATACATTGACTATGAGGAGATGTGATAATTTCACAAGCAATCTAAAAGCGCAATAAAGGAGCGCACAGGGGGGCGCCCGCTGGCCTAGTGGTCCAGGCGCATGCCACATTGAGGCTCTGGCCATACAGCGCGTTCGAGTCCCGTTCATGACGACCTTTGCTGCATGTCTATCCCCTTCTTTCCCTCCCACTTTCCTGTCTGTCTTCACTGATAACGATCAATAAAGTTAAAAAAAGGAGCGCCGCACAGGGACTATCAAGTTACCATTAAGATGTTTTCAGCAATACCCATTTAAACATAAATGCTTTAAACATGAAACTAAATAAAACGTGTCCCTGAAAGGCAGCGATAACACTTGAATTGTTTTAAGACCTCTACTATGTAAGTTAGCTAATTATATCTTTGCTATTTGATATAGTCTCTGCACTGGCATTGTTCCAAGGGGGTTGATTCAAGGCCACTCACTGCACCTGTTTGCTCCGCCTTCTGGTGCTGTAGCCAGCTGTGACTGAGCTGCAGGGCCAGGGAAGCGTTCCCACGTTGGTGCTGCCCAGCTAAGCCCAGGCAGAGAGGCGGGCCTTTGGAGTCGTATTCCTCCAGCTCCGGACACACCCTCAGAGGACACTACAGAGACATTACAAAGTGAACAACAACACGTTTGTTGTTACGAAATTAAGAGATTAGTTCTGCCAGCCCATAAACTGGAAGTGCAGGATCTTGCATCTGCTGTAGATGGGTGGATGATGTGTGTTGTCAAGCGTTTTTTTTATTTATGATGATCTTGCACATAATTGTCAGGTGCTCAAGGTATAGAACTTTTTAAATCTTGTGCTTTGCCAAGAGTCATATACGTATTTATGATGCAAATGAGAACAGCCCAACAACATGCACTGTAATCATTTCAGTTCATATACAGTACAGAGCCTTGTGAAGGCAATCTCACCCCGATCTCCTCAGCCCTGTCCTGCAGTACACTCAGAGGGCCCGACGGCTGCCTGACCGTGAAGGCTGGGACGCCAGGCTAGAGACACACACACACACACACACACACACACACACACACACACACACACACACACACACACACACACACACACACACACACACACACACACACACACACACACACACACACACACACACACACACACACACACACACACACACACACACACAGAGTGAAGGCTGGGACGCCAGGCTAGAGACACACACACACATCAGATGGATGTGCTAGGTGTTAAGCTGCACTCAGACCTGGATAGTCTGAACGCAGCGGCGCGATTACATACGAAGACAAGAAGTTGCGCGAACGGGCTCGGTACAAACAGGGCGACGCGGACGAAGGGAACGGCTGCCTGAAGCCGGGGTGGCTCATGAAAACCCCGTAGTTTGACATGTCACATGCTACTTAAAGCATGATGACATTTGGAAAATATTGCCTTTCTAAGGTTGCCTATGGCGTCTTATACAAAAATGACCATAACTATTTTTCGCAATGTTTCCGGCAAAGCAGGCCTCTTATTCTGTGGACCCTAATGACCAAATGAATAGAAAAAACACAAATAAAAAAGTACGGCATGACATCACAGGTCCTCTCAAATTTTGGAAATGTTTTGGCTGTTTGGTTTTATTCATCCAGTTCCAATTAACTGAACTGACCGCCGGGAATCAGCAACGGTGGATAAAACTATATACAAACCCTTTGCAAAGACATACTGTAGGAACAAATTTTGCTGCTCATACATGATATAGTAGCAGGAATTATGTTAAATATATTGAACCGAGCCATCTGGGTGAACGAGCGGGTCCATTTAAATTACTGTGTCTACAGCCAATGTGTCTACAGCCAATTGGCGTGCGAAGCGAGCGAAGGGTTTTGGTTTTTCTTTCTTTTTTTACCAACACTGACCAAAGTGAAGTGATTGAAGTTACTGGAAAAACAATTCTATATTTTTTAACATATACTTTAGAAAAGTGTGTGTGGGGGACGGGGGGACGGACAGATTCTATATTTTTAATGATGTACTTTGAATATGCCAGCCTTCTGCCAAGCGATCTTCTCCACGGTTTGTCCAAGCAAGCTGGCGTGGTCGATGCCCAGAGACGAGATGCCACACACCCAGGGCTTCCTGTGAACCAAAAATAGTGTTGACCAGCCTTCAGAAGCAGGGGAGTCATCAACATGTCCATGGCAAAGACTAGGCCTTGTCCGTGGCAAATCTTTCTGTTTTACACACCATTACAATGTTGTCAAGTCTCCAGGTTTTCCTCGTGCCACTGATTAGATGAATTGAATATGAAGGACCCCAATGGAAACAAGCCAATAGCGCTTTCTTGGGTTCTAAATCCTCTTTGAAGACCTTGTATTGAACTGTACTTTCCTGTGCTTTTTACTACAAACTGTTAATAAAGTATTCAGTAAATCAAAACTATGACACTATGGCACATTATGAGTCCACTAGTAACAGTGGTTCTCAAACATTTTATTTGCAAGGAAACTCTGAGTTTCAGACCTGTTATGGTCATTCACGGCTAGCTCGTGTTTCTGGTAATATTATTGTCTGCTCATTTTTGACAAAGATATCCACCACAAGCCAACATGACGATGACCCCCTGTTCAGAAGCAAGGCCACCGATCCCAACCCCCGAAATGCATTTCAATGCCTGCCAAGTCCTACCTGACAATGTTTGTGCAGTCGTACTGCCCTCCAATCCCCACTTCAATGACCGCTAAATCCACCTGTCACACAGAGACATGTCAGTGAGGGAGGTTTGGCCCTCTGGGCGGAGATTTTGCTGGTGTCCCCCTGGAGCCCCTCTGAAGGACCCCTAGTTGTCCAATTTGAGAACCTGTGGGGGGGGGGGGGGGGGGTGTGCGTGCCTGAAACCTCACCCTTTCCAGGAGAAAAACATGGAAGGCCATCAATGTGAGGAACTGGAAATAGAAGGGCATACTTCCTCCATGGTCATCCTGTTGAATGATAGCAACATTGGTTAACCACCTTCAAACAGCAGTCCCTTCTTGGGCCAGTTGGGGGCATTATAGGCAAAACGTTTTCAAACATTTTTCATTATTCTTCCAGGGAACATAGACGACCTACAGGCTCACAGTCACAGTGCAGCATCATGACCCAGTATGACCCATAAAGACCCGATTCTACCCACGGTACGTCAGTAGTAGTAAAAAATATCTTCTAAATCATGACAATTTTCTGAAAAACCTCATGTTTCTATATCAGTGGTTCTCAATATTTCATGACAAGGACCCAAAAGATTATTTGTAATTGGCCGCCGACACCCATCTGAAAATATGTTATGTGATGTCTTGCGTCCTGTCTGTCTGTATACATTCTTGTGTGCAATGGTTGTGTGTGGGTCAATAATGTAAACCGGGCGGTGTCTATAAAACCTACCTTAGTCACAGCTAACTGCTCATAGACCTCCCAGAAGTATTTGGTGAAAAGGTCTTTGCTGATCGGCTGCCCGTTAATGCGTATTCTCTCTCTGACATGAACCAGGTGTGGAGAGCTGTGGGGGGTAACCAGATCTGGGTTAAACATTTGTTTACAAATGTAAGTGTTAATACACTTGAGTTTCCAGATGGGTGCCAATGCCATATACTGTAGTCACTACAATCAATGTAGTCAGTGCAATCCAATCCATATCAGCAAGTCTAACTGGTGACAGTAATATAATTTATTGGTTTAGCACAATTTCCAGAATTGCCTGTATGCTGGAAACTCAAGAAGATACAAATACAAAGTATTACAGTAAATAAAGTGTCAGCGTAGACTCAAAGAATAGACCAGTGGGCCTGCCCTTCTACACCACTTAATTTCAAGCACCCAACCTAACAAAAACCTGTGTGTGTTTGTGTGTGTGTGTGTGTGTGTGTGTGTGTGTGTGTGTCTCTATTCTGGGGTGTACATTCTGCGAAAATATCCAATCTGCTGGTTGACAACGTGTTGCAATGTGAGGTGTTGTGAGCTTGTAGATCGGGTATTTTTTGTAAACTTTTTAAAGAAAATATGTATTAATAAAAAATATTCCAGGATTGATTGAGCAAACCTACGACTTGTTCTTTACTTCAAAGAATGTTCTACATACAACAGATATCCTCCGACACTTTTCTGTTACATAATATGGACGGTCACGGATGGCACTTGACCCTTCTTATCAGCTTAATTTAGATTTTTGGGAACAGAACAAATTGCATGGTCAAAGGTGATGCGAATATAGAATTACAGGAATGTGTTCCTCAGCCAAGAATTCTTGAACGGAGAAAGCATTGTGTGAATTTGCATTGCGATGGTGGTGCACAATCCACCATTTCCACAGATTTCTATTAACCTTATCCCTCAGTGAAACAAAACCGCTTCATAAAATGCCTAAGCGTCTGACCACTTTGTACCACTTGCATTAGATGATAACGGTGTCTCGACGAGAAAACAGCAATGTGCGTTCTCACTTTTTATTCTGAGTCAACTTTAGACAGAGGCACAACGTGATTCAAAAGCTGTAGTGTCCATGCCAGGTGGCTAGGTGGCAGTGTGACGCACTGCCAGATAGGCCAGGCACACATGCGTGCCCAGGGGGGCAGTCAGACAGATATTTTGTGAAGCCACTAAGGAAATCGGGACATCCTGAAAGTTCATATAAATGCCTGTTGTGGCGCTGTCATTGGGCCTAAAAAACCCCATAGAGGTCCATGTATTTGGGCCCAACTTCACCTAGACTGTATTACCTTAATAAACATGGTCATGAATACTTTCTGCTTCCATTCACTAGTTGCAGTTGCAGTGTAAACGTTGCTCAATATTACTAGTGTCTCAGAGCAACACATACAGATAAACTCTTGCCATGGAATTATCTTTAGAAGTTTATCTTTAGTCCATGTGGCTCCACAAACAACAACACAGGTTAACAATTTACATAGTTGACAACCAAGTGAGGCAAAGTTCAAAATCAGGTTACAGGTTGGAGGCTTTTCACAACATGAACCCCATGTTTATGAATCTGGCATTAATCTGCATTATGATATGATATTTTATAGATGTATAATTAGTAATAAGAAACACACACACATCCGATACCAAACCTTAACAGAAAACTATACTTTCCCATTAGGCTCCAGTTTAAAAATACACATGACATGTATTCAGTGGTGTAATGGTGATTATTTTTTCGGTACCACAGCATTTTAATGATGTCACACGCACGTATACGCACGTCCGTACCTACATGAGCGCACAGAACATCGATAGCCTAGAATGAGTTTTACACATGCAGGCAAACACACACACATTAATGAGAACAAGAAACAAAAATGCCAGAGTCTTATTCTCTACCATTGAACGACTTTTAAACCCCCCTCAGTCCTACAAGCAGTCGTTCCCGGCTTCTAAAGCTAAGTGTAATGAGTTTGCATGCTTTTTTGATAACATTTGTAACATTAGAGCTGATATTATGAATGGTGCTGCTGCTAGCACAAACCCTCAAACAGCAGCTAATGGTGCCAGGGTAGATCTCTCCAGGGGGAGCCTATTGTCATTCTGCGCTATTGATGAAGACGAACTCTGCAAAACCATATCGCAGATGAATTCCCACCACCTTTCTCAAAGAGGTTTTAGACAGTGTGATTGGAGATATTGGTACCACGCTGTGGTACTGCATTCCACAAGCAAGACACTAATGCATGTATTACAACCACGTGAGTGGCCCGCCCCCCCGGTGATGTTTCAAGATACAGTATCTGCCCTTTAGAAACATTATACATGTGTAAAGCCCGGGAATCGAACCCGGGTCTCCCGCGTGGAAAGCCAAAGGCAATTGCCTATGGCTCAGGGCCCGGGGAGATATTAGACTTTATAATGAGTCTTGGAAATACTACCATTACCGAAACAGTGAATTAACACATTTCCATTGTTAATGCACCGTTACTGTATACTATATACAGTATATAATGTAATACCTGTAAAATCCAGTTCGAAGCCCATGATTCCTGAGGATTCTCTCTGTGAATGCACAGGTTGATCCCTGGAAGATAAATAAAACATGCTTTATATTGGTATCACTTATATATTTAAAACCTTTGGCCATTCCAAAATGGCATAATGAACGAATTTATAATGCAATTTTACCAGTAATCTAGAACAGAATCTTTCAACAATGCTGGGTTAATGCGAAAGACATTTTTTCTTCTATTAGGCCTGATGCAGTGTTGTTTTTTACAGCAAATTTTGATTTTACTTTTAGTCAGTCTCTTGAATAGTTTTCATTTAGCTTTAGTCCCATTTTAGTCACCTGGAATGTTTTAGTCACATGATTTTAGTCTACTTAAAGCACAACCAGTTGATTTAGTCGACCAACATTTTGGCGGGCCTTGATGCCGTCGTAATGACAGATTTTACACTTGCTGAACATAGCAGATCTACAAGCTAAGCAATGCAAAGTGTTAAATGACTTATACTGGATCTCTTGTCCACTAGTCGCTTCTAGTTTCGTTGACGAAATTGTCAATATATTTAGTCTTAGTTTTAGTCATCATTGCTCAGTTATAATTTAGTTTCCATTTAGTTTTCGTCAGTGGAAAAAGGTAGTTGATGAACATTTTTCGTCTTAGTTTTAGTCGACGAAAACAACACTGGCCTGATGTGACAATCAGTAGGAGACTGTTGGAGTCATGGATCATACCTTTCCTTTGGTTCCTGTCACATGGATTATGTTCAGCTTGTCCAGCTCATGCACCTAAAATGATGAAGATATCAATATTAAAAAAAACTTTGTTTTGACAGAACCACAAAAAATACCAATAATCACATATTTATTGATTGATTAAACACATTATGAAGCGTTTGCAAATAGTACAGTGGTACGATTATACAATGGTGCTAAAAAGGGGAAAAAAGGATGACACAAAAAGTCCTGAGGGTTTATTTCTATCTCTATTATTTATGTATTTATAGGAATTGGAGACAGTGAAAGTTAAGTTCAGGTCAAGCTAGCTAGCTTAGGGGGCGGGGAAACATATAGAGAAAGAGATGGCTATAACCAACTTCACGTGCTGTCATTTTGTGAACAGCTCACACACATACTTGTAGTCCGGTTCGAGAGAGAAATGTGTACATATCCAGGAGCTGGCATTCTGGATTGTCTTGTTTTTTACGCAAGCGATCCAAAACATTACTCTGCAAGGAGTTAAGGACACGAACCGCTCCCTGCAGAGTGACAGAGACAGAAATACAACACACACACACACACACACACACACACACACACACAGTACACACGTGAAAACGTTTCCCTCACCTCTTGACCACAAATGTAACACTGCAAGATATCCTAAGTTCTTGGATCAAGAGTATCATAGTATGTATTTTAGTTTACAGTTGCATACCGGACCGGTATCTATAATGGTCTTGATCTTTACCCCTCTATTGTCACTGGACTTCCGCTAGTAAAGTCGGTATTTCTGCGAGCATGTGTAAATAACAAAATATAAGGCGCTCACCCGGTAGCCCCGGATGTTAACTCGGCCTTCGGAATGTTTGTGCAGGGTATTAGTCCGTATTTATCAATAGATATTTGTTTTTCAATCAGATCTGTGCCTGTGCGCCATTTTCCACCCTCGTTTACATGGAGTGTAATACTGGCTTTCATCTGATGCGCCCCAACACTACAGCCTATTGAGGAATACGGGAAACTTCCGACAGACGGGATTAAAACACATATCTATTGTAAAGTACGGACTAATTCAGTGCACATGTTCCGAATGTCGAGTTAACATCCGTGGGTACAGGCTCAGCACTTTATGTGTTTGTTTTGTACATGTACGGACTTTCCGCGTGGATGTCCAACGAATTACAGGGGTACTAAGAGACCCGTCACCCAGACTACCATAGATACGAAAGTAACACTCAAGACTCACTCGAAACAATCTATGATAGTCTTGATCCGAGGCTAAACCTTGGATGTGTCATAGCCGGGTGAGAAGAAAATAGAAATACGCACGTGTAAACCTTTGATCTTCGAGATGACAGGTAAACAACCAGCTAGTGCGGAGGGAGGCATGTTTGATCACAGCCGTGTGTGTGTCGTGTCTCTCCGTTACATGGCAGCATGCAGCGCACGATACATTAGAATTTCATGCACGGGCGGGCTACTGCTGACCACAGTGAGAAAAAAAGAATGGCTCAGAAGTACCACTGGACTGGTTGTTGTAGAACCGTTACTATGATGAGCAGCACGAGAGATCGATTAACAACAAGTCGTGAGATGATATCACGGTCGGACGGTTGGTTTCCGTCTGCTCACTCACTACATCCGCACAGCGCCTGACGTAACGTGGTTGCGAGATTTCATGTGTGTGCAGACTGTGCTCTGATCTGGACGGTGTCAGACCGTGTCACTGTCAGCCTGAGGCAATATCAGTCAAATGAGTCAATAACGTTTACTTACAATTTGCATAATTTACATTTTAATGCCAACATTTAATTGGGCGGTTAAAACAAACGCGACATGGAATTTATAATGTCCTTTTAACGTGTCCCTTGCTAAAAAAGGAAAAAGCAAAGCTGTTCTTTTTGGCAAGTGATGACGACACTCGACTCGCTCCTACTCATATAATACTCTAAGCTCATAGGCTACTAGCCTACTAGAGTAACTAGACTATACTAATCCAAACAAACCGTTATTTTATTTGTTTGTTGTTTTTTTTTGTTCTTTTTTTTTTTACAAAATATAAACACAGAAAATTTACATAATATCAGTACAAAATGTAGAACTAGAAAAAAATATATATAGAAAAAAATAGAATTAAAATAAATAAAATAAGCTAGAGAGTGGTATATAGCCTCTACAGAGTTTATGCAACATCAATAACATACAGTATATTCTAGATAGCTTTGGGTTTTACCCTCCGCAACAAATGATGTAGCGCAATAGTCAGACGGAGCATGACAGCTTAAAATAAAGCTACAGTAGGCTGAGCAATACTTGCCTCATAATCCATTTGTGTGCTGTAAATTATGTTCAAGGTAGGCTGGCTGGCTGACAAAAAGTTTGGACTTTATTCTTAGCTCTCAGAGATGGCCCCACTCTGTGTAATGATTGGTTTAGCTTTGTTGATTCAAGATAACAAAGCATGCACACATGTAAAGAGACATTTCTATAAGGTTAGGCCGTAGTATAGGGTAGGCCTACTGTCTGAGTGCATCACATTTCTGACTGTTTGTTTGGGATGATCTATCCAGGCACTCATATTCCTACAGTTGTCATGTCATGGCACTAGGCAACCCCTTTGCGTGGGACAGTGCCTCATTTTTTGCGTGGGACAGTCCCTTCAGTTCCAATTCCAAGACTTTTCAGGCGTCCCACAAATTGAGACCCTGTCCCACATTATGACTGGCAGGCATCAGTGTTCAAAAGCCCTAATAGTTATTCCTCTATAATAGTTGGATTTCTGTCGTAAAGGTCTCATTGTCTCTTTTCTTGCAAGATCATGCATTTCTAAGCCTGTTAAAATAACATGAGAAATATAACATATAGACTACAGTAAAAAGTCAGCCATACCACCCATAACTAAAATAGTAATAGGCAATATTAGGCCGACGGTCGAATATGACATCATTCAAGGCATTTAAATAGTAACTAGGGTTGTCCCGATCGGATCGGGTGATCGGAAATCGGGGCCGATCACGTCATTTTCAAATGATCGGAATCGGATCGGGACATCCCTAGTATCAATATTATATCCATATCATGATATTAGACTGGGATATTGTCTGTGATTTGGGATATTGTACTATTGTGATATGGCATAAACGTGCTATAAAATATAAATATCGGGCACATTTTTAGAAAGCTTCTCTTCTTCCCTGAAAGTTCTGTCCCTGGCCTGCGGGATGTTTCTATTTCCATCGACAACACGTTGATGGCTCCTGTTTCAAGTTTCAACTGCCAAGAAGAACCTGCAGTATTCCTGGGAAGAATCAGCTGTCCTTCAAGGCACACACTCGCCCCTGCTGTGGGTTTATACTGTATAAACATCTGGAGGATCAGGAGTGAGAAATACTGCTTATTGCCATTATGGTAAATACCTTCCATTCACCAGGTAGCTTCTGGCAGTAAAAAATACCTTTTTAAGGCACATATGGCCGTTTACCGGTATTATATGATCGGGCTATAACATTTAAAATATAACCCCCAAGAATTAAACCAAGCCATTCTGATTAAGAAAATACCTTCCAGAGACCAGGTAGCAGCTGCAATCACTTTCTGGCAGGAGGGAAAACTAAACTGCTTTTATAGCATAAACTGGCCTTTATAGAGATATGTCCCCTCAATGGTGTGTTGGTCTAAATGGGATATAATATTATATAAAAAATATAAATACTAGGATAGTGTGCTCCTCGTAGCAAAGGTCTCAGCCAGGCCAGGTTAATGTAATGTTAATGCTCGCCTTAAAACACGCTTGCCAACCACACAGTGGGGCGGTTCTTGTATTCTTGTATTTGTTTTACTGAGGATAATGTTAAAAATAAAGTTTAGGGTTAGGCATAGTTTTACTGGGGTTAAGTTTAGGAATAGGGTTAGGTTTTGGCATCGTTTTACTGAGGTTAAGGTTAGTTTTTAACCTTTTACAGAGGTTACGTTTAGGAATACCAGGCAGAGACCGTTCTACCGTTCCGCCGGCTGCATGTATATGCCCGAGGCGACTGTGTTTTGAGGCGAGCGTTTTGGTATTCGTATCAGTTTTTTTTTTAATATGTTTTTTTGTGGCTTTCGCCTTTATTTTATATATTTTATGGAGGGACAAGCAGTAGGCTGGTGGAGAGAGATGGGGGGGGGGGGGGAGACATGCAGTAAAGGCCGTCGGGATCGGGAGTCAAACCCACGGCACACTGCCAGACTGGATTACTAGCCAAGGTGCCTGGACCACTGAGCCATGGCCCAGGCCCAATTTTGTGAGTTTTGGACAAAGTCCTGGGCTACTATTCTCCAACTGTAGGCCTATATGGGTAAGAAACCCACGTGAGGCCTTTAGGAGGGCCATTGACCACTGCCACCCTGCCGGTGGAGCCTGCAGAATCCATCACTCCCGAATGGAGTGTCTGGTGCTGGGAAGCTGGTTCAACGCACAGGTCCTGGTCGTACTCCTGGTGAGAGCAGGAGAGGACCTGGTGAGACGTAGGAAGTGCCAGGCCAGGATTCAACCCACAGTGCCTATAGTTAGTACCTCCACGCGCCAGATGGCCCGCCCGGTACCCGCAGGATGGCCCGCCCAGTACCGGCAGAGTAGTGGGCAGCGGTGGCCGAACGGTTTGCGGAGCGGTCTTGATATCGGAAGGTCGCTAGTTCATATCCCCGGACCGGCACGTTAAAATTACCACCGTTGAAGAGCAGGGCCTGGCTGTAAACAAGTTCTTGAGCTTAGTCCAGTTACCCTGGGTAAACATGGTAACTTTAGTTCTGGAGCAGCGGATTGTGTGTCCCTGGTTTTTCCTTAAGGGACTAATCGAGGGTATGGCTACTGGGACGTAAGTCTGGACTTGATCACCCCGGCTGGGTCACCCGAGTGAGGGGTATGATGTTGGAAGACTCGAAACCCCGATGACCTTGGGAGTTGGGATACATCACTGAGGATACATCCCAGTTGCATCCTAGCGATGTTTTTCTCCTAGTTCTAAGATTTTTACACTGACACACTATATCTGGTTGATTGATTGATTGAAATATTTATTCACAGTCTGCCGAATTACAGTACATTCCAAGCACAACATCTGTGATGCAATTGCAAACATCTTGAATTCATTCACTAATATTATGAATGGCTTCAAATTAAACTTAGCTCTTTCCTCTTACCTACTGCTACATAGAAGTGTTGAATGTTTAGCTAGAGTATGTGATTCAGACAAACATTGTTGCCCTCTAGAGGCTGAACTAAGTACTCCCACAGACATGTAGCAAGCTTGCAGCTTATAGGAATTTCACAAAATGCCAAATGGCATGCTTATGTCTTTATTGTTGGAAAGATATATATGGACATTAATAAATGATGTCAGTGGGAGTTACGGTGCAACATGTAAAAACACAATGAATATATTCTCAAAGGCAGCAAGGTGTCCAATATGAAACAATAACGAGATGAGAACATGTTGGCATGTAAGTGCTTTTGGTACCTCCATGACATTTGTAATGATTGACAGCTTGGTCAACACACCCTGTAATCCATCAAATCACAATAATTGTCAACAGCTAAATTATATGTAATACAAATACCATGTAGGTAGTTTTTTTATGACGCAGTAAGAATGCTTTTGATAGACTGAGAATAGATGGAGTTTACAGTGAAACATTGCACACATGCCCACAGGCATTTTCCTCACGTAAAACGCAGGTGACAATTAAGTTAAGCCAATCTCCTTCTGACTTAAATATCGCAAAATATACAAACTGCACATGCTTAAATATGTCAAATCTTCTTACACAAAATATAGAATATGAAACATTGTTTAGTATTATGCCTATACTGTTTGATTAATACTAGTCAACAAGTGGCACAGTGGTACAGATTTACACTAAAGGATGCTAAAAAGATAACCCCAAAAAGCCCATGGCTTATTTCCATCGAGGTCCTGTGTATTAAATTCATCGAGACATTTAAAGACAAGCTATAATATACACATAATAATATGCAAGACATTCATCTCATAGTTGTGAAAGCACAACTACTAAGTTGAACTGCCCCATATTGACTCCCTTCATTATGATATACGATACATTATGACACGATATACAATATTATATGTAAATTCATTGTCCCCACGGAGGAGCTAAAAGTTTGCACACATATATAACTACCTCCATATAATGTTATGTAATAGTAGTATATGATAGGGGTCATATGATTACATTGATTAGGCATCATAATAGTAGTAATGAAACATAAACTAGCGATGCACGATTAATCGGTAGCATAACAGGAATTGGCCATATCGGCCATAAAAATGCCAAATCGGAATGGTCTCAAAATAATGCAGATATTTAATCGGTTTTCACTAGCAAAAAAAAAAAATATTTTTTAAATCTACATTTAATTTGTGTACTCATCTCATTCAGTAGTCATTCAGTTGTGAAAACAGACACTTGGAAAAGTATTATGCTATTTATCATTGAATACTTTATTAACAGGCTTTGGGCCAAGCCCCTATAGGGCCTAGGCTTGTTTCCATTGTGGTTCTCTGTATAATATCGGAATCGGTCAGAATCAGTATCGGCAGATATGACCCTGCAAATAATCGAAGATCGGATATCGGTCATAATTTCATAATCGTGCACCCCTAATATAAACCAGTGGTTCTCAACCAGTGGGTACCACCAGTGGTCCTTGATATGAGGGGGTTCCAGGTGGTCTCCAGCTAGTGTAAAATGAAACCAAATGGACCCTTATGGTCCATTTAGTTTAATTTTACACTCTCAAGAGTTCCTTTTTTACTTAATTTACAAGAAGTCTATACAATTAGAGAATGTAGAATAATTATTATTATTTTGATCAACATTTGCCTGTCATCTCTCCTAATGGCACCACATCAATATACACAATGGAAATGTGGACAAAATATTCTTTAGTTTTGGGTCTGAGAGGCTAAATGTCATCAAATGGTGGTCCTTGGCTCAAATGCTGAATAAATAATGGACGTTGATATGAAAAGGGTTGAAAACCACTGATATAAACAAAGCAACACCTGCTGTATCAAATCACATTTAATTTAATTACCCAACCAGTGATGACAAAAACACCATGGAAGCTATTGCACAACCCCTGCAGCCTCAAGCAACGTTATTTTATCTGTTTGCATTTATATATATCGTCCGTTGACAGAATTGATACTGTAGATTCTTTATGAGGGTTTTCCTCTACCTTTGAGAAGTTACACGACTCGGTCGGGACAATAAATGTGTTGCACATAAGAAAACGGTGTCTTATTAACTTTCAAATGTGCAATCTCTGTAACTACTTAGACCAAATATGCAGTAATTGCATATCAAAAAATGCCACATCAACGGATGCTAGTGGTTTGCCTTAAGTTTTATAGGACCTAATTTTCACCAGAAAGAGGCTTTCTCTCGTAGTTTGTATTTATTTATTGGGACCCCTGAATGGTAAACAGGAATCACATTGAGGGCCTGCTATTGCTATTTAGGGCTTCTAGAAATGCTTAGAGGCCAGACCCGGGAAGCCAAATGCGTACCATCTGCTGCCATGCATGCACGTTGATTACTGGGTTTGCCTTAACGAAGACCTGAGGTCGATTCTACAAATGTCTTCTTAAATCGGTTTTCAGAAAACTTATGTTTCTATGTATTTGGCCGCCGATCCCCATCCCATTGCGAAAGAAGATAATCTTTGAATATATTATATTCAAATATTTGCACACGTTTTCACAATTAAAAAAAGAGCAGATCTACAAGCTCCTAGCGTGGCACTCGGTGGTAAGTGGCATAAAATCTAGCGTCCGGGTTGGCGCAGAGGTAAATTGCCTGCCTACCACCATAGAGACTCCTACATGGCTTACTAACAGTATGGGCTGGCAGTTAAAATTACTATACAACAAGAGGGGGCATAATAACAAATCACTCTATGCAACCAAGGAATTGCTGCATATGTATCTCCCACTTGATTGAAGTTGCATAAAAAAAATCATATCCCAAGTTGCAAGTTGGTCAGGTTAAGTGCTGTGATTTTTGTATTTTTTCCAGTTTTCCATGTGTTTATGAGATACTTCATTAGACCCCTTGGTGTGGTTGTTATGTGCAATGATGTCTTCCCTTTGTATTTAAGGTTTCTTCCTGGAGGCTGTAACCTTGACAGTCAAACGTGCCAATGAAAAAAACTGTGATATAGTGACATCACACTACCATCCCCTCCCCTGACTACTCCCCCTTTATCATACAACAACAGCTGTGGGTGCGGCTTCAGTTCAGGTGGATCACCACCCATCACCACCACCACCACCCGCCAGACAAACCAGGCATACTTAATGAACTGGTGGGTGTGTACATACAAAAACAACATTTTAACAAATACTGTACACTGTTTTGAAACAATTCTTCCTCCTTATATAATAATAATAATACCTGATGATCATGTTTTAGGGTGGAAAAAAATCACGGCACTTTAAGGGTTTTCTACGGTACTTTACATTTTTGAGTGATGCTCCAGCAATGTGTGTCCCTGGCTGGGTCTGTCCAGTACAGCACCACTCTGTTCAGATGGGTCTGATTTATATGATGATACCGTAGGCGTATAGCTAATGTGAAACGTATAGAAGGTAGCTCAGTAGTGTTGTGTAACAAGCATGTTGTAGTTGTGTTTTATAATTATATACACCTTACTCATACAGAAACAGGAGGAAGGAGTGGCCCCGCCCCCGGGCCCCTGGGCAGGGTCGAAGAACCCGTCTATTGTGTTCCCTCACATAGGGGTCAGACCGACTGACCTTGAGACGTGTAAATCCCTTTGAGCTGTGTTTATTTGGAGGTTTTAAAGATCTCCTGCATGTACTTTAAGGTGGAAACAAGTCTTTCACAACACGTATTGGCCAGGCCTACAAACACACACGCACACACGCTGCACACACACACACACACACACACACACACACACACACACACACACACACACACATGC
>NC_137867.1:39369618-39422118 GCF_963924005.1 Protomyctophum bolini | reverse complement strand
TGTTGTCTATTTTTGGAATGTCTTAGATTTTCTTTTCATTTATTCATGAAATGAATGAATTAGTATTTCATTCTTTTTTGGGAATGTTTATTTTTTATTTTTTATAAAATAAATTAAAAACTAAATGTAGGAAACTAAAAATAAAGGGACTCACAAATGGGTCCCGAGCCAGTGGCATGATCGGATGCCATATGATGTAATTTTTAAAAGCCATGCATTGGAGGGGCCAAAAAAGAATACAAAGAGAAGTGCTAGATTAAACTATGATAAAAGCCTATGAATGGGTTGGGGGGGGACATCTTAACTCTGCCTCAGCTGGGAAAGGTTATCCTGAAGAGGTGGGTTTTGAAGGAAGAGAGGGAAGGAGGGTGCATCCAATGGCATCCACTCATAGTGCTGCACTGTGTAGTACATGTATGACGCAACACAGTTTCATGCCTCACGGAGGGAGGGAGGGACTTTCACCCTACAGTATACTTTTAGACCGTGCTGACCATCTCAAGCACGCTGGGCAAGACCTACTACGCTGTAGAGCGCATTGCTATGGAATTTGGCGGAAGTAGCAGGATTTTGGCGGAAGTATAGCTCAAGGAAAATACATTTTCAATTGCTTTACAAATCTGTTTACATTCTCCGTGTAGGAAACAAGTGTTGTGAACTTGTGATTCATTGGTCGGAAAATATCATATCCGGGGGAAATACATCTGACGGATGTCCCGGCCCGACACTTCCGGCTATGCACACTCTGCCTTAGGTTGTGACCAGGCTGTTCTCTTCGCAGATGAGTGGGACCGAGGCCACGTGACGTCTCAAGCGAACTCGAGCCACGAGAGACACCACCGAACGTGTTAAAGTGAGCGAGTTGCCGAGTCGAATGCTGCGAAGTTCGCTCAAGTCGACTCAGCTCTGTTCGAGTCACATAATAGTAAATCGTCGCCCCCTACAATGAACACAGCAGAGCGCTCCCTACTCCACTCACTGAATCACAACTCAAGCCGCCGCGGTGCTCCTTCCAGAATACAGGGTCACGTACTCAGGGGTTTACAACCCGTACCCCCTTGTACTTACAAGCATATTTACAAGTTGCAACCTTACATTTAGATGCCATTGGAAATATTTGTATTACAACTTTTCAATCAAAGTCACAACAGATTTTCACGACATGTATTTAAGATGCTATATCTTAGAATAGACGTAGACTTATTTGACAGTGCAGAAACATAATTGCCTTCCTTGATGCGTCAATTAAGCGTCAACGACCATCATCTGGTCTCAGTCACAGACACTCAGCCTCTGCATAGTAGGCTACTCTAACTGAAAGTGACTGCCTGGAGTCTGTTTCATTTCTATCCAAAAGGATTACTGTGATTATGGTAAGCTCACATATCACATGTACCATAATTCACTTGCAAAAGAAAATAAAAAACCCCGGGGGTCCGCGGACCCCACTTTGGGAACCGTGGGCATTCATGACATCCATATCCCCTACACTGCAGAGGTTCCCAAACCTTTCCATGCCATGATTGATTACACAGCTGTGGAGCTAGGTTTAGCTCAAGAGGACCCACCAAGTATTTTTTAATATGAGTATTCTCGTTATATAAAAGTTATATCAAAGAAAATGAACATTTATCTGTGTACGTACGGTATATTGTTTATCAACACATTATTCCCTCTCTTTGCAAGTCCCTTCCGGTTCCAACCCACTCCAAAGCTCTTTTAAAACCGCCCTCAAAAACCACCTCTTCAGACTTACTTTCCCCAACTATTCTTGCCCAGCCGTCATGGTTGTTTTGGTTGTTCTATTTTTTATTTGTCTTGACTTTAGAGTCATTTTATTTCTTTGCTTTTGTTGTTCTATTTTTAATTTGCCGTTCTATTTTTAATTTTTTTTTTTTTATAGTTATTTTAATTCTTAGGCCTAATAAAGGCCTAAGATAACAATTTGTTATTGGGTGTGTTTGTGTCAAGCATCTTTGAATGATCTTTGAATGTTCAGAAAATCACTATGCAATCAGATGTATTAGTTATATAAATGTACTGTAAATGTAATGTAATTACTTTCCACCATTGCACACGGATACAGATGTGCAAGCACGCACACGCACGTGCACGCACGCACGCACATAGTTGTGTCACACCTGGCCTATACTATGTATCTGTGCAGTCAGAAAATATGGCTGCATGTTTGAGACAGGCATAATAGTGCAGACATTACAGTCAGTTCAAATCTACCTTTTGACTTTGTAAGTTGTAACCCTCCCATGCAGTAGCAACACCTGAGGCATTTAACAAAGCTGTGCATACCTTCAGTCTGATCTTTTAAGACCTTTGACTCCTAAAATGTGCACAACAATGTGTCTGGTGCCTCAGCCATTGTGCTCCTTGTGAGCGAGACGTCCGTCTTTCTTGTTTTGCATGTCTCTTGTATCTCAATTTCGGGAGTTTGAAATTTGAAAGTTAAATCCCATTGGCGTAACTGCCCTCCCATATCTGACATTGACCACACCAAGTCTATGAGCCCACATCTAAACTTGACCACATGACCACGTCTCTAGACGGGTGCTACACCAGAATGCTGCGTGCAGTACTTATAACATCAGCAAGAGAACACATGTTACCAACAAGAATCTGTATGATGGAATGCCAAGGGTGAGCCAGAAAATAGCAGCCAGGAGAATGAGACTAGCAGGACACTGCCAAAGACACCAAGAGCTGCCAGCCAGCAAACTACTACGGGAACCAACATACAGGCACCGGTCACCAGGACGTCCCACATTATTATGTGGATGTACTCCACAGATAGACGTGTGCAAAGCACCAACGAGCTGGCCAGATGTAATTGAGAACCGGGATGACTGGAAGCGACGATGGGGGGCTCGTCTGAGCTCTGAGGACGACCTTAGAGAGATGAACCTCAATTAAGTACCTAAGTACCTCAAATTTGTACTTAAGTAAATGCACGCAGTTACTTTCCACCACTGGTCAGAACTACCATGAAGCCCCTCTCTGAGGTATCTATAGGTATAGGTCAAATCTAATCTACTCACATAGCATTTCTTTGTGAACACTTTCAGTAAGCACTTAACAGCAGTCTTAAACACTAACTACAATACACTAAAGAGATGTTAATAAGTGATTGATAATTAACATCTCCTTAAGTTTACTCAAAATACCAGTCTTTAAGACCATTGGTCTTAAAGACGCCCCCTCCTTCCCTCTCCAAAACCCACCTCTTCAGGATAACCTTTCCCAGCTGAGGCAGAGTTAAGATGTCCCCCCCAACCCATTCATAGGCTTTTATCATAGTTTAATCTAGCACTTATTCTTAGATTAGGATGTTTTAGCGTGGGTGTAGAGTGACATGCCATGATAGGGCTGTTTTTGCGTGGGCATAACATGGCGTATTAGGGGGTGGAGCCTGGGTTTTGGCGTGGGCTTGGCATGCTATTTTATGGCGAGTTAGGGGGGCATGCGTCGTCATTTTATAACCCAACATTATGAAACTTCTAAGCTGGTTTGTGAGTGGGCATACAGGATGGATAGACAGACAGACAGACAGACAGACAGACAGATACTTTGAGGCAACCCTAGCTGAAGACGTCGTGCCATTGCACTATAACATATTCAGCACGACATAGTACTGGTGCCTTTTAACCCATTTAAGCTTGACGTCGAAGTTTTCAAGAAAAACCTTATGTTTCTGTATAAGTGGTGCTCAATATTTCATGTCAAGGACCCCAAAAAATGTATATGCTTCCCCCCCCGCCCCCCCCCCATTCTGAAAATATGTTGTTCCAGGGACCTCCCCAGAAGCAAAGATTTGAGTTAAAATGTCCACTCTGTAATCATATATTCAAAGATTTGAGGCACATTTTCACGATTTTTCTAAAATAGCTAAAGTATAACATAATGCTTTAAAACACTAAAAAGGGGTTCCCGCCCAAAATGGGTTAAAATGGTAAAGTAAGCATAACCATCATTGCATACAGATTATACAAGCCTTTCGCTGTATTTTACAGTAAACATAGCCATGCATTAAGGCCCTGGAGATACAGCCTTTTAACAGTTTTGGCTAATGAGTACCATGTGCTTTTGAAGTCTTCTGCTTGTCTGGGTTTCATTCAGGCCCCCAATGTGTTAAAAGCGGTGGTAACTGCATCTAAACACTGTTGGACAGCAGGAAGGAATGAACATTGGCGCTTTATGGACAAGTGTTCGCCAGAGCCCGTTTCGTTTGGTGCGCCCCGCGACATGCTCTCAGCGACACACACTCTGTTTAGTGTTTTCTTTTCTTTGTCTGGCAAAACGGCATTGGTTTCTCTGTGCCTAAATTGCTCTAATTAATCCCTGGTACTTGACATTGTCAAAGGTGTTATTGTTTAATCTTTTAGGTAATCCGGGGAGGGAGGTAACTCGACTGGGCAGGAGTCTTGCCTATTATCAGAAAGGATTTACAGTTAACCACAGCAAAATCTGCAGGGCAAACTAGTAACACAGTAGACACTGTTCTGTGTCACAGCAAGTTGAATAACAACAGAGAGATTCCGTGACATACTAAGCCGCAGTCTTCAACCCTCCTCCCCACAAGCCAATTTACTCCAAACAAAATGATGCCACAATTGCTTTGTTTTGCTGTAATTGGACCAGAAGTCTGAATGACAAAGGTGAATCTGTTGTGATTTTTATACGGGAATGAAAACGAATATCGTTGAACTATTATGCACCAGCTACAACAACCGAACAGGATGAAAAAGAACAGCATCACATTATGCCCTGTATGGCCAAAAGCCAAAAGCCCTGTATGGCCAAATGTATAAAGGTGAAGCTTAAAGGGACTTAACATGTAGATACGTAGATGTGCACTTCCCAATGAACTAAACTTACTGTAATACTGTTGCACTGTAAGCTCTTCTAAATGAGGAAATGATACATGCACCATAGTTGCATTAACACTGAAACCACTTAAACCACTTAACCAATCTACGAGCTCACAATGTTGTGAGCTTGTAGATCGTCTATTTTCAACAATTGTTCTGAACATTCAGTTTCCTTTTTTTTATTGCCTGGCATTTGGCATCACCATGGACCAATTCTTTTCTGATTTAGCGGGCACACCTAGTCAGTGACTGCACCTTTGAACAGAACAAAACATGATAAACATCTAAAGTGCTCACCAAGTGTTATCTTAATTGCATTTGAAAAAAGGACAATTTGGTTGCGAATTTTGAAAAGCTGGTTTTGCGTGGGGTTTTTTCTTACAAATATTTGTCAAGGAAGGCCATGGGACAGTGGAACACCCACTCAGCTTGAAACAGGATGTCTGGTGACCGTATTCCAAATGTCCTCTTTTGGTATGCAAAGCAACAAAAGATGTAGCGGCACGGTGTAATAATTACAAGCTGGGGGTGTGTATGTATGTGCGTGTGTGTGTGTGTGTCTGTCTCCTCCTCCATGTAACGTCGAGGAGGAAACAGAGGTGCAGCTCACGTATATAAAGTGCTGACTTGGAAACAGCAGAGCAACTTACTTCATCTTCACAAGGACCTACGTATACCTTCAGACATTTTGGTTCAGTTCCCGCCAGGTGAGTGCAGTATTGGAGGAAGAGGAGGGAGTTTGCATGCCATCTGAAGATAAATATTTGAATATAGAGCTTTGTTAACTTTTGTATCACTTCCTTAGTTTAGTTAAGTTTAGTTCTCCATTTTTCGTCTTATCATCGCAAAATATTCTACTGTTGCGCAAAATGTTAAAGTTATTATATTAAATATTACAGGTATATTATACATAAAATGATGTCAGACTATAGTCATAAAAGATATGCTTTAATCTGATAGATATGCTGTAATCTGTTAATTTTCATTTTCGTTTTTCGTTTTCAGGAAATAAAAAAGACACACAATGGCAGGTTAGTGCAGTTACATTTACAGTAAATTTGTAAAAAATGCACATTATTATTTCTCATACTCTAAATCCTTAAGTATCTATGTGCAACTGAGAGTGTACAAATGTAACCAAATGCACCCTATTTGGGTCCACTACATCTGTATACTCTCAGAGCTAAAGGGACACTCAGGATTTTTACACGGTAAGTAACCTGAAGTAACCTGAACTCAGGTTACTTACAGGTAAGTAACCTGAAACTGAAACCTGAAAAATGTGTGTTTCTCTATTCGTATTTCCAAGGAACATTCATCTAATTTGTTCTGGTTAGCCTATACAGGTTTATGAACCATAAACCTGTCCATTAATTTGTAGCCCATTAAGACCTGAGACCAGATTCTTCTAAATCCTAACAGTTTTCTGAAAAACCTATGTTTCTATGTCAGTGGTGCTCAAACGTTTCATGTCAAGACAAGACCCCCAAAATTATATGTATTTGGCCGCCGACCTGAAAATGTGAAAATGTTTTGTACCAGCCAGGGACCGCACAGAAGCAAAGATATGAGTTAAAAACGTTCGCTGGGAAAGAATATAATTATATTCAAAGATTTGCGACGCATTTTCAAGATTTTTTTTCAAAATAGCAGATCTACAAGTTTGTATCACAGCACTCTGTTTCTCAACGGCTAACGTTTAACATAATAGTTAAAAGCTAAGGTGACACAGATGCGTTCCAGGTCTTAATGGGTTTCCAGATACTTCCGACAGCCTCAGACCAGTGGTTTTCAAATGTCTTGTCCCCTAAGGCTTAACCCATTTTGACCTGAGATCAGATTAAAAGAATGTCTTCTAATCTACAACCTGACAGTTTTCTGAAAAAGCTATGTTTCTATGTCAGTAGTTCTTCAATTTTTCAAAAATAGCAGACCTACGATTTCTGTAAAACACATTTATTATGTCGCACAGATTTCATCCAAATCTCACGCAAATCGGTCCACATGATCTCTGTAGTCATGTGATCAAGACGAGTCTGTTGGATTTCTCAGATTCTACACTGATTGGCTAAGATTGCCTTCCAAAGTTTTCAGGAGTGGCCCGTTTCGTTCAAAATGCTGCACATGTTCTGCTCATCCAGAATTCTATCCATCCTATCTATAAAAAAACATGTTTATAGTACTCCTAAATATTTTGCCAAACATCTCCTCCTGGTCTCCTCCTGGTGGAGACCTGTGCCCAGAAGGGCACTTTTTTACTAGTTACTTGTAATGTTTAAGCTATTGGACTAGTAAATTGCCAAATGCCTAAAATACTAAATGATAATTAAAATGTGGCATTGATTTAGTTGCTTGTAGCAGAGGAACAACACAATCAGTACTAATTGTACTAAAGGCACTACAGTTTGGCCAAAACGTCCTCCAGAATAACCTCAAGGAGGTTATAACCTCAAGGAGCTTATTGGGTTGGCTCAGGGATTTCATTGGAAGTAACACCTGCCCCACAGATGGAATTACAAGGAACGACATTTTTAAATAGTTTAAATAGTTTGTCACACGCAAAGAAATAATGAGCGAGCTATTGGCTGAGGTCTAGACACCTCCCACAAGAAGGGCTTTCTTTCTCATGCGCGGCGCATTGATACAGTATACCACTAATTATCTTCAAAAGAAGGCTACACTTATCATAAAACCAGTTCTGGTGTTGTTTGTCTATTGTTTTTTTTGTTTGTTGCATGTCTATACAGATCTTGCTAGCTTTAGGAATGAGTTCCTTGACACCCACAATGACTTCAGGAAGAATCATTCCACTCCTGCGCTGACCATGAGCACCGAGCTGAACAACTCTGCACAGGAATGGGCCAACCACTTGCTCTCCATCGGCACGCTGGAGCACAGCAGTACCGACGACGGCGAGAATGTCTACTTTGCATCCAGCAGCGACCAGATCAAACTGACTGGTAAGACAGTCATATAAGTGCCATCATAGTCATCATGCCATGGCATCGTTCCTAATGTGTCCCTGTAAATCTGTGGTTGGTTAGACCAACTGATTGTGAACCAGGGACCACCACCTTGACTAAGAATCAACCTGGGGACCACTTTTGTGTTGCAATGGGATATGGGCTAAGATTAGTGCTTTTGTAACTGGAATGCATCCCATGTGTGTTTCTCAAACGATGGTCCACGGACTTAACTGGTACACACTACTGACACAGGTGGTCCTATCTTGGGCGTGCCTTAACCTTTAACCCTAAACTCTTTTGCCATATTTAACAATCTTGAAAGATATTTTAAAATAGCCGATCTACATCCACACATTATGATCTTGTAGATTGTCTAGTTTAGTATTAGTAAAAATGGCAAATACGACTTAACCTTCTTGAGATTCTAACTGCCTTTTCTGTGGAATTTCTTAACCTCAGACTTAACCTCAGACCAGTAATTCTGATAAACATTGACGCACTTCCAAGGAACAGTGCACAAAAGTTTAGTGCACTGTTCCATGGAAGAAAATACAATATCTTCACTTTGCTACATTACTAAATGCATGGTCAGGGACCACATGCAATACCTTCACGGACCACCTGTTGAAAATCCCTGGGTTAGACTGACATTAACTCATCGTGTGTGTGTGCCCAAATACCTCATTTGCCTCAATGGTTATGATACATGAACTTAAGTACAATAAACATATAAAACCTTTGTCTTGTGCTGCGTTCAAACGGGCAGATGCAAAGATACAGTCTACCATTCATTCTCAATGGAAGCCAGCTACGTGAAGATACAAAGATACATCCAACCTTTGTAGCTGCTGCAAAAGCTACAACAGCTACAAAGCCACAAAAAATGTTGAGCTGGTTTCAACTTCAGCTACAAAGATACAAAGCTACAAATACGCTGTGTGTAGCTTTGCATCTGCCAGTTTGAACGCAGCATTAGCAGCACTAAAGCAGGGATATACACAAAATATATACCAATAATAAATGAATACCTAAATGAATGCATTTTTTTCAACACATCACAGACACAGTCTGCCTCTTTGTTGTATATTGTGTTGTTGTAAGAAGTAACATAACTTTATCACTTGCTGTGTGATGTATAGGGAAGGAGGCTGTTGATAGCTGGTATGGTGAGATCAAGGACTACAGCTGGTCCAAGCCTGGGTTTGGCTCCAACACTGGTAAACAAACAACTAAACTCACCCACGCTGAACCAACTAAATGCTTGTAGAAACCAGTCCCCCAGGTCGCATCTTTGTGGTGTGGTGGTGCAATGTGGTGCAAATGTGAATGACATACATAGAAATAGTCATCAAGGATCATTAGCAAGCTAAGAAACTGAGTATACACTAAAGAGTGCTATGTCTACATAAAATGTAAAAACTACGGGCTGTATACATGTGTCGTACATGTCACGTGTATGTACGTACGTATGTGTTTGTAAACCTTTGTGTATTCAAGTGTGTCTGTCTCTGTGTCCTGCACGGCTCTGTGTGTTTATTTGCGTGTGTGCGTGCAATACCCATATAAACGGCTTGACCACAAAGACAATAGAGCGTCGCAGTCCCGCCCCCTTTCACAACGACGTGCGGAAGACAATTTCCCATGCATTTTTCTCATAGACGTTTCAAAAAGTATTTATTTAAAGACCTGTAAGCCTCGAACAAAGCCAACTCGGATCGTGACAAATCATGATGACAATGAACACAATATTTTGGGCAGAACAAATAATTAGAAAGAAGAAAAACAACAAAAACCCTGCCCTTTTTTTCCTTCTTTCTAATCATTTGTTCGGCCCAAAACAATAGTGTTTATTGTCATGATAACTGTCACGAATAATTAAAAACTAGACTAAAATGTTAGGAAGGGAATAGTGGACAAAATATCCAGTATAAGTACAAGACAAGTCATTTTACACTTGGTTGCATGCTGAAAATAGCAGCTCTACAAGCTCACAATGCGTCGCAGCACGACGCGATGTGAGCTTGTAGATCGGCTATTTTCAGCAAGTGTAATCAAGGCCCGCCAAAATACATTTTAGTAGACTAAATCAACTGTAGATTTAGTCGACGAAAACAATAAAACATTCCAGGTGACTAAAATGTGACTAAAACTAAATGAAAACAATTCAAGAGACTATTTATGATAACAACAAAAAACTAAAATAAGAAATGTCGCTGTCAAAAACAACACCGTATTGCAGGTCACTTCACTCAGGTGGTGTGGAAGGACTCCAAGGAGGTGGGAGTGGGCATGGCCACCAACGGCAAGACCGCCTTCGTGGTGGGCCAGTACCGACCCGCCGGAAACATGATCATGGAGGGAAACTTTGAGAAGAACGTCCTCCCCAAAGGTAACACGTGCAGCACTACATAGTTAGTTTTAAACTTTAAAAGGTACAATACATTAAAATATACAATACACAACACACAATCCCTTTACAACAGGAGCGTTCTATTGCTCCACAAGTGGTGAACAAAAAGTACTCAAATGTTTTACTTTTCAAATCAATGTAGTGGAGTAAAAGTGCAATGTTTGGATCCGAAGTGTAGTGGAGTAGAAGTAAACGTATTGGAAATTGTAAAAGCTCAAGTAAAGTACAAATACCTCAACATTTTAATGAAGTACAATACTTTCCACTACTGTTTATAAGGTTCTGCATTTAAACAGGGTGTAAGTAAGTGTTTTTGTTAAAAAGTTAAGTTGGTCAGTAACAGACTTCGTCCCACTCCAAAAATATTTGACTGATCAAGACACCGTCTTATTTTTTATTTGCAGAAGAGACTGTTGTGCTCTGTCTTATATGTTGATCACTCATGTAAATTAGATATTTTGATGTCCTATCATCATTTAAAAACATAAGTGCACTTTGTCGGTAGCTTGTATACAGAAAACCTAACTGGTGACAAATTGAAGTCGATTTGTGCCCGGTGCCACATGCAGAAGCCTGATCCGTTTCTCTCAAAAATGAATGCACCACCTCTACTACTATTAGCAATGATTGCTATCGGAATATAGAGCTATTTATTAGTTATTTTAACACAGTATTAACACTTACTTACACCCATCCACCTTTAATGTTGTTAACATTAAGGCGGGCTTTTAATAGCCTATAGCATTTCCTAGCAGACAGGCCAGATGTATACCTCATGTGGTTTTGTTGTTACATTCCAGTGTAAAGGCTGTGCATTTTACAGCTGACGGCAACAGCGGCACTTCCAGTGATGGGAATGAGAAAAAAAGGGAGTCTGGCAGTGAGAAAAAGGAACGCTGCACGTTACTTTAAACAGCCCGGAGAAGCCGGAGGGTCTCATCGCATGCCGTCTCTCTGTTTTACTTTGTTCTTTCTTTTTCGTTTTGTTTAGTGTGTTTTTGTAAATCTGATGTTGTGTCTAATGCATTTTCTTTTTTCTTGAAAGCTGGGCACAATAAAATTCATGCAGCAAATGTATTCGGAGTATTCGGAATGTATGTTTCATCTTGAAATGATCAAAAAGTAACAATGATTTAATTATTTTTTATGGAATTAAACATACCGGTAGGCTTGTTGTGATTTGTACCATTATCATTATCCATGTCTTTTCTCTTTTTTGTCTCTTTCTTTTGTTCTTTTCATCTGCATCAGTGTTTACTTTCAGGTTTAGTTTTTTACTTTAACTACTTGTTAAAGATGGAGTGCCGTGATTTCTTCCCCCACCCTAAAACATGAGGAAAGAGGAAGAATGTGTGGCCCAGGAAATGAATCCCAATGCATTTTTCCCATAGGCATTTCAAAACGTATTTATTTAAAGACCTTTTAAGCGTCATACGAAGCCAACTCTTGTCGTGACAAATCATGACAACACACACAATTTTTCGGGCCAAACAAAGAATTAGAAAGTAGAACAAAACGGCAGGTTACAACACTTTTTTTGTTGTTTTTCTTCTTTGTAATTATTTGTTTGGTCCAAAATGTTGTGTGTGTTGTCATGATTTGTCACGACAAGAGTTGGCTTCGGTCTTTAAATAAATACGTTTTGAAATGCCTATGGGAAAAATGCATTGGGATTCATTTCCTGGGCCACTCGTCGTTCTGAAAGGGGGAGGGACTGCGACGCTCTACTATAGTATGTTGTTTTTATGTCAACACGCCCAGCAGTTCATTAAGTAATATGCCTGGTTTGCCTGGTGGGAGGTGATGGGTGGGAGTAATAATAATAATATTAATAATAATAATGGATTGCATTTTTATAGAGCTTTTCTATGCACTACGTGCCTACTCAAAGCGCTTACAATGGTCCATTCATTTATACATTGGGAGGTGAAGCGACGCCAGCGTCATCACTTCCCACATTCACACACCAATGGTGGCAACCACTGGAGGCAATGTGGGGATCAGTGTCTTGCCCAAGGACACTTTGACATGTAGACAGGAGGAGCTGGGATTCGAACCGCCGACCCATGGATCACTGGACGACCTGCTCTAGCTCCTGAGCCACAGTCACCCCCGGTTAGGGGAGGGCATGATATTGTGATGTCACTATATAACTATTTTTTTTCATTGGCACTTTGACTTTCAAGGGTTCAGCCTCCAGGAAGAAACCGTAAATACAAAGGGAAGAAATCATTGCACATAAGAACCACACCAAGGGGTCTAATGAAGTACTGTCACCTCATACAAACTGGAAAAACGGCACTCCACAAACTGGAAAAAAGGCACCCCTTACTTACAGAGTATAGTGACTATAATACAGCACCTTCTTTACTACAACAAATGCATTTAGCAGTCAATCGATCAGTCAATCGATCAGTCAATCGATCAAGGACACAGAAGATTGACATCAATGATTCACCATTGCTGCTGCTGCTGCTTACACAGTATGGGATAATGCAGTGATATAAACTAACTAAGTACATTTACTTAAGTATTGTTTTTTACTTTACTTGAGTATTTCCAATTTTCAATACTTTTACTTGTATTGTAGGCCTACTTTACAATTATTTGAAAACTTTAGTTACTAGTTACTTTTTAAATTGAGATTAATATTACAAAACATACATTAACCACCCTATACATTTTGGACATTTGAAAATAGCTTGTAGATCTGATATTTTCTAAAGATTTTCAGGCATTTTATACATTGAGATTCCAGACTTTTACTTAGATTAGATTACTTAGATTGCAGTATTGTGTACTTTTTCCACTGTCTTGTGAAAATGATTTGAGGGAATAGCCAGCAGGTGGCAGCATAAACCTGCATAAAACATTTTGCTCATCTGAAGGGGCAGTCTAATCTAGTCCAGTGGTTTCCAAACGTTTTCATGTCAAGGACCCCCAAATTGACACTCATTAGCCCACGGACGCCCATTTGAAAAGATATGCCAGGATTTTTACAGCAGTGATTCTTAACCCGTTTAATTTCAAGGATCCCCAGTTTGACATGCATATTAGTCTACCGACCCCCATTTAATGGCATTTCTATCTCTGGGACCCCCAAATGTATAATTTAAAAATCAATGTTAATTTAACAAATGGAACCAAATGCACCCGTTAGGGTCCATTTGTACACTCTTAGAGTTACAGACCCATAAGGGTCCATTTGGTTCCAAACTATCATTTAGCTGGGGACCCCCTGGAACTCCCTCAAGGACCCCTAGGGGTCCCCGGACCCCACTTTGGGAACCATGGTCTAGTCTACTAGTCAGATGTGGGGGCAGGAACAAAGGCACTAAGTGCAATGCTCTGGCTTTAAGACCGTAAAGCAGTGATTTTCAACCTTTTTCATGTCAAGGTCCATTATTTGTTTGGCATTTGAGCCACGGACCACCGTTTGATGACATTTAGCCTCTCAAGACACAAAACGTAGAATATTTTGTTATCGTTGCATAAGATTTTGTCCACCTTACCATGCTGCATTGATGTTGGTACCACAAGGAGAGATAACAGGAAAATGTAGATCAAAAATAGCAATTCTTCTACATTCTCTAATTGTGTAGACTTCTTGTAAATTAAGTAATGCAGATGTGTAACAATAATGTAACTGAGTTAAAATGAGTTAAAAATCTATAAGGGTCCATTTGCATTTGGTCACCAACTCTCCATCATTTATCTGGGGACTAACTGGAACTCCCTCAAGGACCACTGGTTGAAAACCACTGCTGTAAAGTTATAGGTAGCGTACAATTTACAATTTAGGCATATAGCAGATGCTCTTAATCCAGAAAAATTTACAGTAAGAAAGGATACAAATACATACAAATGCATAGAAATAGTAATCTAGGATCATATAGGTAAACCAATGGTTATTGGTTAATAACTTATATTGTTTTATTCTTATTTTTTACGTTTTATTTTTATTATTATTATTTATTTATTTTGGTCTATCTTGTCTATCCTTGTTTTATATTATGTTTTTGTGCTCATACTGTACATACATGCATGCATACTTGTATTCTGTTGGTGCTGATCATAAAAACAACCTATCATCAGTCTCACTGCATTGGTTACCAGTCGTGTACAGAATTGATTTTAAAATGAACTTGTTTGTTTTTAAATCACTAAATGGAATAGCACCTGCATATATTTCTGACCTCTTGTCCCCGCACATACCTTCCCGTAAGCTCAGATCAGCAGACAAAGTTTTACTCAACCCCCCCAACACAAAGTTGGTGACGCAAGGCGGCAGAGCCTTTGCTGCTAGGGCTCCACTGCTGTGGAACCAACTACCTCTGGAACCTAGACAGACCACTTCCAGTGTCCACTTTTAAAAAACTCTTAAAAACCCACTATTATTTAAAGGCTTTTAATGAGTTTGAATGAACAGTTCCAGTTTCTGCTTTTTATCTTGTCTTTAATTATTTTTGTATTTTGTATTTTATTAATTTCCATTGTTGATTTGAATTGCCTGTTTGTGTATTGCATGTGAAACACTTTATAAACTTGTTTTTAAAAAGTGCTATACAAATAAAGTTATTATTATTATTATTAATATCAACAAAATATATAATCTGTACATTGAAACTATAGGCAACACACTCTACCAGGATGCCTGGTCTACACACCTCATTTAGCAAAGACCAGAGATATGTCTCTCATATGGTTTTCAACAAATATTCTGTTGCACATTTAACAGTTTAAAGGGATATTTCACTTTCAAATAAAAGAAACAACACAATAATAAATGAAAAGGTTGAAGAAAAAACATGACCCCCTCACTCATCCGAAGGATATCAGTCTCTAGAACCAAGGACGGGTGTTTTCAATTAATCTATCATGGTTAAAATGTTTGAAGTTACAAACATGTTTGAAAGTGAAACATCCCTTTTGTAATAAAATAAAGGGGGGTGGGGGAGGAGAGAAAATACTGATAAATGACACGGTAAATGGTCTAGTAAGGAGCGCGCAAAGAAAAGCATGAATGAAACTATACCAGGTAACCTGTCATCTTTCTAAACAACATGATACTTAGCAGCATGTGTGGTCAAGCAATGTAAACAACTTAAATAGTAGTCTTCAAGAGACAAGAAGGCGGTCGCACACACTGGTAGTGAAAGTGCCAATGCTTTATTTTTGGGCAGAGTAAAAGCTGTGTGGCCAACTTCTTGTTTCTTGAAGGCAAGACTATTTTAGATTATTCTGGCGTGGGCCTGCACCACTATAACTCTAAGGACTTTGGTGTGCGTAGCAATAGCATTCTCGTGTACTATGTAAATAACTTCACATGAACAAGCAACCTAAGGATACTGCACAAGGATATTGATGTAGAATACTGCACGGAACGAATAGAATAGAAACTGTGTCTGCCTCTGATTTAAACGGCTTCTGTTTAATTCGGGTGACAGGGCAGCCTAATGCCAGGCAGATTGTGCCATATAACTGAAAGATCTCTTTTATTAGTTGGCCATGTGCCTGTAATAGTCAGTCACACATTTTGTGACACTCTGGAATGGATGTGTGTCACCTAAATGCCTAACACAGCCTGCCAAATTGAAAGCAAGAAATTACTGTTTGCTCTACATTACAACAGTGGTTCCACAAGGCCGACTTGAACATCTCAAACGTGTTTACAGCCCACCCATCTGAGCACTTAACACAGCAGCTGAAAATTATAGGTGGGCGTGTGCATTTTCAGAGAATGTATATTTGAACGGTCCGGCTTGGATAAGTGGAACTATTTAGTGTAGCCTACTTTAAGTTCCTAGTTATCGGTATCACAATGACATTTTTTTTCAAGGTTTTAAAGAAAACAAACAATAATATATTTTATTTATATTACATTTTTGAGGGTTGCTAGCCTCTCCTATTATACAGGTTTAATGTTTGTCTTATCTAGACAAATATTAAAAACGCCATTGACAATGGACAGAGTTTAATGTTTCGGCATATGATGTTATGTTATATCGTGATGATGTAAGACGATAAGGGTTGGTAAAGCGCCCCTCACTTCACACGGGTGTGATTATTTTATATTAATGCTATATTATTATCAATACAATCAATTATTTGTGCGGTACGCTTGTAATATCATCATATCCCACCAGAGGGCAGGCAATGCTGCTCTAGTCTACACAACACAATCCAGCTAAAATAATGATGTCATCATGAAGCCCAAAACATTGCATCCTGTTTTTCAAAACGAATCTATACCTCTCTCCTCCATGAAATACATGTCTTTTGGACATATTTACCTGTAAATGTAAAAACCAGGAAGACCCAGAAACAGCTGTAAAAGGTCTGTGAGGCGGAACTCAAGGAAAAAAGAACATCTTGGAAGGAGGCAACCCAACACCGAACCATCTGGAAGAAGTTCATGAATGACCTATGCTGCCCAAAGGGCAACAGGAAGTAAAATGTGTTGTTTAATACTCCTATAGTATACCTCATACTTGACACTGACGCTCCATCAATCAAGTATGAAGTCATCATAGGCCTATCCGAGCTCAAGTTCCCTTTCTTGCCACACAACCATTATGGGAGAATTTCTTTCATGAGAGCTGAACAATGAGCTCAAAACAAACTCGAGGACAATAGTGAACACAAACATAACAGAGAGACCATGTGGGAAGTCCAATGACAGATACCACACAAACTATATTCACTGCAGATTAACACACTGTATGTACAGTAGGGGTGGGAGATATGGTGATACATTTCGACGAGACTCGAGACAATACAATGTCTCCACGATATGCCTTTTCAGAGATATCATATATATCATTTGTGATACTGTGAATGCACATTCTATGATTTGCAGTTACTATACCATAATATATGCTTCTGTAGAACGACGGTTTTGTAATAATATATAAGTAAATAATAATAAATAATAGAATAAAATGGTCTGTTATAACTTTTTATTTTATATTAGTTGTTGGTGACAGGTTAGACAGCTCGATGGGTTGCTATAGGTTACTATGGTCACGCGGTGTTGGGTTGTGTCAGACAGGTAGTAAAGTCAGCTGTTCACCGGTGGCATTTCATGAATGGAAGGAGAGGGGGTGAACGACGGGGAAGTCCAACTTTGCTGACCGCTTTACAAACGCTAAGACAACACCATGCTGCTATCTGTATACTAGTTGCACTTTGCACAACGCACTTTGGTATGATGTCGATAAATCAATTGTTTTAATACACCTTGCCTAATAAATGAACAAAACGCAATACACTGGAGAAGTGAGTTCTTGGCAGTACATTTCCCCGCTTTTAGCCTCTCGGTGGCTTAATATGTTTGTCGCCATACATTAGTTTTTGTTACCATGTAGGTGGTTGTACTGTTAAGTAACTTGAAAAAATAACCATAAAAACAAACATGAAAAAGAATCGTGATAATATCAGATCCCGATCACGACTACATATATGCCCATATACTGTATGGAGATCTCTGATGATGTCACATAATGTCCCTCAAAACAAACAAATCACTGGCTTCCTTTAAAACCGGTCTGAAAAATCACCTATCAATGTCAGCGGGTCAAAAGGAGAGAAGATGACTGCCCAACCTCCCTATACCCCCCTCTGAGTGATTTTTTTGGTATTTAGATTTTTTGGTACTTACACCTGTAAATAGTTTTCATGTTTCTGAGGTATCTCGGTTACTGTCATCATTGTGTTGTGAATGAATGCATTGGGACCCGAATGGAAACATTCGACCTACAGACGCAATAGTATTTGCACGTATCCAAGTCACAAGACATTGCACGTCACCACGGAAGGTCAAAGGGCAAAGGATCCCACAACTAACTGCACCCTCTTTAGCATTGGTGGAAAAGGTACTCAATTTATTGTATGAAATGAATACTACATTGAAATACTCCATCACAAGTAAAAGTCCGGAATTCAACATTTACTTGAGTAAAAGTCCAAAAGTATTGGCATCGAAATGTACTTAAAGTCCAAAAGTAAAAGTACTCATTATGCAGAATGTCTCATTTCAAGTTTTCAAATGTATAAAAATCATTTGAAAATAATCAGATCTACAAGCTCACAAGGCGTCGCATCATATCATCAATATTGTAAAAGTGCAATATTTATATACGAGATGCAGTGGAGTAGAAGTAAAAGTAGTGGAAATAGGAAATACTCAAGTAAAGTACAAATAAATACCTCATAAATTGCACTAAAGTAAATGTACTTAGTTACTTTCCACCACTGCACAATACATCATACGTCACACCACGGAAGGGCAAAAAAGGGTAAGGCTCCCGCTCCCACAACCAACTACACCCTCTTTAGTGACAGCTACGCTAGACTGAATCCACAAAGCAGCAATGCCCCTGCTGTATCATATGGGGTGTATGTATTTGTAATGCAATATCCTGTCCTGGCTGTGTGTCTTGTCCCGGTGGCTGGACTCCCCCCCCCTGCCAGCCACAGCTGAGTATCATCCTCAATAATGCTCCATAGACGTGGCTGTGTGTGCGCGCATAGCCCAGTGATGACTTGTCTGGCCACATTAACATCAGCTGCGCTTCCTGACTCAAATCTTTGGAGAGCGGCCGTGGACTGGAGGCAGGCAGTGGCGGAGCAGCGCTCTTAAAGCCATGCACGCATAACACATAGGAAAGAAAGGAAAAAATAAATGGTGGAGGGGTGTGTTTTCTCCCTCTGTATTATTCAGCAGACCTCTCCTCCTTCCGCCACTGCAGGGCAGCTAGACTATTTTCAACAATACCTGGTCATGGGTGTAACCCAGATTCACATGAATACAGAAGAACCCACTGCTATGATGCCTTGGAACCCTTTGCTCATCTGCAGTACAGTAATCTGTACTGTATGTGAGCTGTGGGGGTCCAGACCAGAGTAGCACGTGAAGGATCTTGCTAAATGCTAACGCTGTGGGGAGTTAGTAACCTGATATGTGGTCGAATCAGTGGTTCCTCTGAGCAGACGTACAGTACATGCTCCCAGCTGTTCCTGCCTGACACCTGTCTTTAACCACCCCCCCCCCAACACACACACACACACACGCACATCACAGCAACAGGGCAAAACGAAACCCATTTCCCCATTTGTCGAGAATCAATACTCCATTGAGTTCTGTATTTTCAATTTGACTATGTAAATACAGTAATGTATTGTGCACTTCCTTCATCTCTTATGTCTGTGTATTATCAGTGTTGCTCCAAAGCTGCTATGAGAACATTCTGTCTAAGTATATGTACTTAGCTTGTTTGATGTTGTAACTTGTTTGCGAGATTATTCGTGCTATTTGTAGGCGGTTATATTTATTTTATAAATGATGCAAGTTGAATGAGAAAGAATTGGAAGGTGACAAAGACACAACGCTACAAAACCTTTCTGTCCAAGTGCTGTAAGACAAATAAAAATAACAAATAATAATGGACACGCCCTTTTGATAATATTAGGATTGTCCATGTGCTGTTGTCACGCTTACCTCCACAACCTCATTGAGCTGTACATGCAGTACAATCAATAGCGGCAGCTGAAGCCGGCCATGCAGGGTGTGGCATGTCTGATTATGTTCCATCCAAATGCTATTCTCTGTCTGCAGCTGTATAACTTGGATTCCGAATGAGATATCTGACATTTGCAAACACAACATTTATTGATTTTATTCTTACCAAATTCTTGGTAAGATATTTGGTAAATTCTTGTCTGACATTAAATCAAATGCTGCATATGGTAAATATTATTATTAATAATAATAATAATAATAATAATACATTTTAAATTTGAAAGGTCCTTGGTTGACAAAATAAAATAACAGACACCTGAAGAAGATTGCTACATTCACAAAATACGGAGAGTATTGGTGGTGTGAGAGTTCACTTATCCTCTAGGTATGAGCATCAGTTTGCCATGCGCTGGCAACAGCTCATGAGAGAAGGGGGATGGGCGGTGGCCTGATGCTGCAGTGTATTGAAAGATGCTGAGTCAAAAGGAAGCCTCCAAAGAGCTCTAAAAAAGATACATATTCAGTAGCAATCTGAAGTGCATAATCTGGTTATTCCAATAACCATAATCGTTACGCGCCCCCGGCCTTGAAGAAGCTCGGGCAGTCAGCAATTCCTTCTCGTGCTTATTATGAGAGGAGGTAAAAATGCAGATGTACTGTTGGGCTCCATTCGACCTGCGATCCCGTCCTGTCTACCTGGTTCATCGTCACCCCAAACCGTTTAAGACTCTCCATACTCCCTCTTACTAGAAATAATGATGCATTATTGAGCTATGCCACACACCAGATGCAAACTGCAGCAGAGGAACACAATCGGTGGAGATCAACGAGAAACAGCCCTGGCTGTCTGCCAAGACACACCCTAGCTGTCTCATACTGCATCCTCACATTGGAGGATTATACTTCATGTAGGCCTACTACTAACATTTGTGTAGTATGTTCATTTTCAACCTTTGTGTACATTTAGCTAGTTATGCCTACTATTTTCTATTCTCTTTATATTTATTGTAAATTGTTGTTTTTAATGTTTAAGCCGTTTGTTGTATGCGCTCAACAAAATGTTATGCAATGTGACTTACAGTGAGGGAGAAGGTAAGGGTTTGGTGGTATTCGCATGGCTGTCGGAGACACACTCGATGTAGTGACCTTATGGTTATGAGACGATCTTGGCAACAATGAGGCCATTCTTCTCTCTCCACTCCAATCTGAAAAAAGGGAGAAATCATTTACCACAGAGTGTTCATAATGGGGAGAAACAGACCTATGACAGAACATTACTGGTAGCATCCAACTGCTTCAGAGTACATGCATTTTTAATAGGGGAGGGTGGAGAGAAAAATAAACCCTTCAAATATCACATTCCCAATGTCATTCTCTGCACATTCTTTGCACTGCATCTCTTATTTACATTATGTCTTGGCATATTTTGATAACTGTGTGTAATTATATTTAGATGTTGTTGCTGGCCATTAAAACGCACCAACCTCACCAGGTCAAGTGCCATGTACTGTACGTGCAAATTTATATTAAATTGCTTGCTCAGGGTGGGATCTCTGTCGGGTCTCTCTACTCTACAGTGTCTTGAGACAAGTTGTTGTGATTTGATTTGACACTTCAATACATTTGAATTGGATTGAATTGAATATAAACTAAACTGACTCTGACTTTTGTGACTTTGAGATACACTGCATAAAAGATAGAATTGCTGGGATGAAATGGAATAGTGGCTATAGTGCTATACTAACTCATCATATTTACGGTTGTCTTTTCCTTTCCCTGACATAACCCAGTCAGGGAACTGAATGGGAGCGGCGTTTGTATGTTTCCGATTATACCGTGTACTGTTCATGGTAGGGTAGGCTACATGAACATGACCTAGATATGATGAGTAGAGCAGCAGGGACATTCCTGAAAAAGCACCCATGCCAGGGGCTGTGTGAATATCATACACCATTGCCAATGTGTACAAGAAACTTTGTTTCAGCACACTGCTATTCTGCCATACAAAGCTAGAGTATAGTAACTACGAAATAAAATAAATCACTGATAAATGGGTTTAAAGGAGTTTTAACCTGTTCAGCCAAATGACATATCGGCATAAGTAGCAACACTAATTGTACTGTATATCTTCTTGAGGTAATTGTTCATAGTTTTTACCCCCACAATCACGAAGGCTAATTTGACCATTGGGATACACAAACAAATCGGTGTTGTCCAAACACGTAGTTACTGCACTTTGGCTTTGTAGGGCAGTGTTCATTTACTCAGATTTCCAGAAAAGTATGATAATCCCTACCATACCCTTGAAGAACTAATCTGGGATGAAAATGCATGGTATGTTATGTATGGCTTTACTGTAGTAAAGACAGGGCTTGGGCTTTGCAAAGGTATGAGTAGAAAAGCCCTGTCTGATGCATAGGGGCCCACACTGGAGAGCCCTGCTGGTCCCCGTGTGAGAAACAAAGAGCCAGGGTCCCCTGATGGCTTTTCCTCTATCTCTTGTCCTCAGATGGAGGACACAAGTATACAGCTGCAGCAACTGTGCCCAGGCATGGGGTGCTGCCTGCCCTAGTGTCACACACATCCTCCCCTGGTTCTCAGATTAACTATTAATACGCCCCTCTGCCCTCATTCCGCATAGTCTCTGTTATTAAAGTTGTCAGCCACCCCTTGTTGTGTGCGTGGTCGTGGGCGCAGGGCTGGCACAGACACACACGTGTGTGTGTGTGTGTGTGTGTGTGTGTGTGTGTGTGCGCGCACACGCGCATGCACGCACACACACACACACACACACACACACACACACAATACATTCTCATATATTGTTTTCGTCATTATCTGACTCAAGGGACAGCAGCAGCATAATAGGCCTTTAGTTAGTTGGTTATTGTCCCATTTTCTGCACACAGGGAAGATGGATGACAGTCCACATATTTTGTAAAGGGTTAAAACTAAAGTGTACCTGGCTTCACACAGATGTAGTGGACTGATAAGGGTGCAGTCTTATCTGTGGGCTTGGCTATGTAGGTTACAGAAGTTCTCTCCGCAGTCGTTCCCTCCTTTCCTTTGCTCGGTCAGCTCAAAACACACAGCCTATAGAGAAACATCATACATACATCTTTAGGCACTGCTCCTTTGTGGTATATGATATGATCATACTGGGGCTAATAGTAGTGTTTTGTTGCATCTTTTGTCAGGGGTCATTGACTGTAGCTCTGAGCATACTGCCATTATGGTGGTGGGTGTATAGGAATTTAACCTCCCTTTGCTGTCACAATCATTGTAGCCTGAGCATATCACCTAGCTAGTACAAGCATATCATTTTAATAGGTCTAATCAACTAATAATTGTACATTATATTAGACAACACACTGCTGTCATTGTGTGACAGAGTAAAAGCCCAAACGACTGGAGAAATCAGTACTAGGCTATCATCCCTTACTTACGAATTTCTTTGTGTATCAACATCATTCATTTGGGACTGTATTGTCTAGTGAAACTCACAATCTGCCATTATAGGCCGATGAATGATGATGATGGCTACGGTATGCTACTTAGCCACGTGGACTGAGAATGAAGACCACCACTCGCCGGTTTTAACATCTTATCAAATTAGAACGTTCACTTAAGAAGATGAACGAATATATAAACTGCTTTATGATGATAGAACATTAACCGGTGCATGTGAGAGACGTGTGGTTGTTTGGCGTTATGTAAAATGGTTTCAGATGCGAAACCATCAAACCAACCAACCCCGGCTAGCTGTCGTCGGCTGTGTTTCCTCGTACGACGGCGCCGCAAAACAAGCGATCTGCAAGCTCAACACGCGTGGCGTTCGTCAGCCGTGGTGGGCTTGTATATCGGAACTTTTAGCGGCGCGCGACCCACCGTCCTACGGCGAGGCATAAATCCGCCTAGCGCCTACAGTACAGAGGGGGAGGAAGTAGAACATGTCTCGGGATTAGACCACAAAGTCACACATTCGAGATTAAACCCTGATTGACAGGCGAAACCGTCCAATGGCGAGCGTCCTCTGCGAAGCCGATTGGCCAGAATCTGCGTCCATCAAGGCGGGTTAAGGTCGCGAACCAATGAGCGTTTCGAAAGGCGGGGCTCGGCGACCATATATATAAGAAAGCAGTTCTCTTCATTCGCGCACTTTGAACAGCAGTCGGTCGCTCTCCTCTTTCCTTTGTTTGTTAAAAAGATTTAAAATCCTACCTCTTCGTCAAAATGAGGGAAATCGTGCATCTCCAGGCTGGTCAGTGTGGAAACCAGATAGGAGCCAAGGTTAGTAGTTTTTTTTATGTTTTAATATGATGTTTAGTTAATCTAATAGTTTTAGTGTTTTTTTGTTGTTGTTCAGACGCCACAGATTTGAGACTGTCTTCTTCAAGCTGTAACCACACCCATGGTGGCATTTCACTTTGAATGATCCTCATGCCGAGTCGAGACAAAAGGCCATCGAATCTTGTTTATAAACGTCAAATATGCCCCTCAAGCTGACATTGTAGCATGGATTTCAAACTATATTGCCATATTTCTCGCATTATCTGGATTTATTTCGAGAAATTAGCCGCGACTCTGTATGACCGGGCAGCAGTAATTTGGCCTTTGTTATAATTCAACAGATGATTTATATAGTCGTGTCGTCGATTTATATCGACGATGTGTGCTTCGTTGGGTTCATTTTTAGCGTGATTATGAAAGATTATTAAACATTTGACTCGCTAGGCCCACTGCAATGCGCAAAACAATGAAGCGATTCAGATGGCGATCAAGAATCACGTTTTCGACGGCCGCCCTCGTTAACGCTTGGTTATATAGTGGTGTTGTGGTTTTTTGCTTAACTTGTGTAGTGCCACGATGGAAAAAATGCGTTTTGTAAGGTTTTTATTGGTGAAATACTCGATGAGGCCTACACTACTGTCAATTCATTGAGCGGCCGCGCGCCGCACCCGGTTTTTTCGACGGATGTAGGAGGTGGCGCTTCGGTTGGTGACGTAGCAAGTAGCATCACCACCGTTCAAATCATAGCTGGTGGAATTCGGCCAATGAGGGGCTGTGCCGCGCGCGCCGAACACTGCAGGGCGGGGAAATTTTGAATTTATGTAACGTATTTGTGTATTATGAATTTATGTGACGCAGTTTAGAGGAATTATCGATTTAGTTTTACCGTCTCAGAAAGGCACTTGGCAGATGGGACTATATAATAACCTACATGATTATATTTGAGCAGCTGTTTTGCCCTGTACCTGACATTTGCCTTGTGTTTTTGACAGTTCTGGGAGGTCATCAGTGACGAGCATGGGATTGACCCCACTGGCACATACCACGGAGACAGTGACCTGCAGTTGGACAGGATTAACGTCTACTACAATGAGGCATCGGGTAAGATTGCAATGCTTTGAAGTTCACATACCTACATACATATTTACACACGCTTTATTTGCACTGTTCGTTTGCTCATGTTTTTGTCTTTTCTGCATTCTAGGTGGCAAATACGTTCCACGCGCAGTCCTTGTCGACCTTGAGCCAGGCACTATGGACTCTGTGAGATCCGGCCCATTCGGACAGGTCTTCAGACCAGACAACTTTGTTTTTGGTAAATCCTTTATTTGTGACTTTATTGTGTTAAGACTTGAATGTTCTATTGCAGATGTTCTCTTTGACAGAACATGACATTAATTGAGTGTTGCCCCCCCTTCAGGCCAGAGTGGTGCAGGCAACAACTGGGCCAAGGGCCACTACACAGAAGGTGCTGAGCTGGTGGACTCAGTCCTAGATGTCGTGAGGAAGGAAGCCGAAAGCTGCGATTGTCTTCAGGGTTTCCAGCTAACACATTCCCTTGGTGGCGGCACTGGCTCTGGCATGGGCACCCTGCTCATCAGCAAGATCCGTGAAGAGTACCCAGACCGTATCATGAACACCTTCAGCGTGGTGCCTTCCCCCAAAGTGTCAGACACAGTCGTCGAGCCCTACAACGCCACACTGTCCGTACACCAGCTTGTAGAAAACACAGACGAGACCTACTGCATTGACAACGAGGCTCTGTACGACATCTGCTTCCGCACACTCAAACTCACCACTCCCTCGTACGGCGACCTCAACCATCTCGTCTCTGCCACCATGAGCGGCGTGACCACATGCCTCAGGTTCCCCGGGCAGCTTAACGCCGACCTCCGAAAGCTGGCCGTCAACATGGTGCCCTTCCCCCGTCTGCACTTCTTCATGCCAGGCTTCGCTCCCCTCACCAGCCGAGGCAGCCAGCAGTATAGGTCCCTCACCGTGCCTGAGCTCACCCAACAGATGTTCGACGCCAAGAACATGATGGCTGCCTGCGACCCACGCCACGGCCGCTACCTGACAGTCGCTGCCATCTTCCGCGGCCGCATGTCCATGAAGGAGGTAGACGAGCAGATGCTGAACGTGCAGAACAAGAACAGCAGCTACTTCGTCGAGTGGATCCCGAACAACGTGAAGACCGCCGTCTGTGACATTCCACCCCGCGGCCTCAAGATGGCTGCCACCTTCATCGGCAACAGCACGGCCATCCAGGAGCTGTTCAAGCGCATCTCGGAGCAGTTCACCGCCATGTTCAGACGCAAGGCTTTCCTGCATTGGTACACCGGTGAGGGCATGGACGAGATGGAGTTCACCGAGGCCGAGAGCAACATGAACGACCTGGTGTCCGAGTACCAGCAGTACCAAGATGCCACTGCTGAGGAGGAGGGCGAGTTTGAGGAGGGTGAGGATGAAGAGGAGCTGGCCTAAAAAATTGTCGGCAAGAGTTTGATGGAGGAGCTGGCCTGGGTGTTTTGTTCTGCTGTTAAAGCTGTATTATTTCACTGACTGTCAGTAATCTGTTCCAGTTTGTTGAGGAGAGGAGGAGGAGGGTTGAGTTTGAGCCGGAGAGGACGCGATGAAGGAGCTCAGCTCACCTGGTTATAAATGTTTTCCCTCTGTTTTGACTGTCACCTATTTCTGTCTGTACAGAAACTTTTGATCCAACTTTCTTTTCCCACAGGCTAGTAGTCAGATGCTCTGTTTGACTGTTCACATCTTGCAGTCAGGTTTTTACCGACTTATGTCTGAACAGAAAATAAAACCCTTTTGCATAAGGTCTTGTTTCCATGACATTGCTTTTTCAGATTTGCATGCTCTGACCAGTGGTGGTAGCTTTAGTAAAATGATATAAGCTTGTAGATCAGATCCTACAGAGTATTTCTAAAGTAAAATGCCTCAATACATCAACTAGGACAAATGTAAGCTGCAAGGCTTTTCCACTGTATTTCTAGGTAAAATACCTCTACATCACTAACTAGGACAAATGTGAGCTGTAAGGTTTTTCAACTACACTGTAGATAAAGTGTAGCATGTTATGAAGCACATTGCTGGTACAAAGTACTATACTGGTATGCTAACCTTTACTATTGCAACTCTAAATCTTGGTTTTCATTTGCAAATGAAAAATGTTGACCATTGATGATGATCAGCTATTGTGAAGATGAACTTAGTGGAATTTGGAACTCTAGAGTGCTATTAAGAATGTAATAACATTTTTTGTTTTACTACCAGGCAAATCTGTTAAAGTAAATGGGCATTGACCTTTCTAATGTAGTGTTAAGGTGAGTAGACAATTCGGAGCATTTACTGTTCAAGGTTGTGTATTGTTACATCTTGTGTAAGGGTACAATTTATATTTCTTTGGCTTCCTTCAGACTGCAGCAGCATAGATAACATCAAACTGCAACAACGGGAAAAAGGATAGAGTATAGTGCAAAAGAGTATCAAGATTGGACAAACTAAAACAACTACAGCTATTTGGGACAATACTTCTCTCGACAGTACATTTTTATTTATTCACATGGCTCAATGTTCGCAGGAAAAGCTATTGCAGTATCTTTGGAAACCTATGCAATAAACACAACCACACTTTTAGTTTAGGTTTTATTTTTTCAGTTCGTCCACCAGGTGGCAATGTTGGTTAAGTCATTTTCTTCCACAAGAAGTAGGTTATACTCGAAGTAGTCAACAGCAACAATGTCCAGTAACACACCTTCTTCACATGGCCCTCCAAGTCCTGCTTTTTTCCAAAGCGTGTTTTGAATCCGCTCTGCCAAGAACAGAAATAATGCTTTAAACATTTCCACCAACTTTACTTGAAATATTGCAAATATTGATTTGAGTGGATCAACATAGTTCCTCTTATATTATGTTGCACAATAGGCTATACCTGTGGGTTTCAACCCTTTCATGTCTCCACCAGGTACGTTATTTATTCATTTATGTACACCGATCACGTTTAGCCTCTCAGACCTTAGAATATTCTGTTGTCATGTAGGCCTACGTATGTCCACAATTCCATGCTGTATTGATGTGGTACCATAGGAAAGATAACAGGCAAACTTTGATCAAAATAACAATTCTTCTACAGTCTCTATAACTGTGTAGACTTCTTGTAAATTAAGTAATGTTTGACAATAACTCTTTTGGGAGTGTTGGAAAACACCTGGGACCCCCTTCAAGGACCACTGGTCACAATGGAAACAGCTGCAGTAGCCTACGGTCTCTTGTATCAACAGAGGCTCCACATTTTACATTTGTCTGTCAATGGATATCCACTATATGCCATTAAGGCACTAAATTATACCATGTCTCGCTAGAAATGTAGTTTTTCAATGTATTTGCCACTGTTGTCCTGCACTTTTTTGCCATGGAAAAATAATTGTGTAAGTGTTGTTGCTGTTGTTGTAACTGTTGATGAGACCGAAGACAAATTTCCACACGTGGACAATAAATTAAACTAACTAACTATAGTCCGGCAGCCAGGGTTGTGTGGTGGGAAATTTGGTCTAAAATATTGTCTATTCATGAATCCACTTGCTGACCGTCTGGACTGTCAGTATTGAGCAATTGTTTTATAGGGGTTTATATGTGACCGTATGGTTGTATAGGATTGACATCCTATACAGGCAAAAATGTCTTAGGCTTTAAGTAGCATGGCTTTAAGTAGCATGTGACATGTCAAACTAGGGTTTTTTCATAATTCTGAATTCATTCCAAGCATTAGTTTTGCACAAAAAACACTCCTTAGGCTAAAAAAGGCCATTGCAATCATCACAAATGTGTTGAGGTCAGCACATTTTGGGGAATTTGGGCAAATGGCTATGGCCGTTTTTAGCCGAAGGAGTGTTTTTGGTGCAAAACTAATGCTTGAATGGATTCATGCTACATAAAGCATAATGAAAAATGTGAAAATCTTGCCGTATAGGCCTAGGATGTTAATGGTATGGCCACATATAAAGTGGATTCATGAATGTATGTATATAGACTTTAGGCCAATAAAAAAAGACTATATACCAAATTTCCCACTTTAAACAAAGCCTGTCGGCTGCCGGACTACTAGCAACTGTGTGTATAGTAACTTATTATTACTTACCCATCCACCCTTATCTCGTATGTCAGGGCAGATCACCCTCTCCACATAGCTTCCCAAGCACTCCTTCAGCTGGGGCAGGACCCTGGCCATGCCCCTCTCATGGCAGTGCATGGCCATCTGGCCACCCAGCACGTACACTGACAGCACCGCGCTCCAGGCGAGCTCCCTGCGGCGGCCCCCGGGCGTGTCGGGACAGAAGTGGTCGTCTAGGATGGAGGTGAGCATGGAGCAGGCCGTGTCCTCGGTCACATCCTGGAAGATCCGAGGCCAGCGCCTGAAGAAGATGGGGAAACGGGTGAGGAGCTCGTCCCCGGCGTGGCGCAGGGCGGCGGTGCAGGCCGTGGGGGCATGTCCCAGGCTGGAGCTGTCCGGCCCTCCGGCAATCACATAGTCAACGTAGTCATGTGCCATGAGGTGGGCCTCCTTCACCAGCGGGTCGAGACTGTTCAGGCCCAGTTTGGCCTCTGAGATCTCAGACTGACACATAGCCTCTCTTGTTGCCTCGCTCTTTCTTCACTAATCACCAAGCTGTGATTCTCATGATATCCTCCTGACTCCATCCATAGATGGTAGTTCCTTGGCCAAGGAGCAGTAGCCTACATTCATTCTACCATGTAGTCCCATTGGCCTCTCACAATAACTCAGATATATGTATACAGCTGAAATTTTAACCAGAAAAGCAAGAAGTAAACATTGTGTACTGTAAAGTAGGCTATGCATGCTCACTTATTATGTTTTACTGCACAACAAAACACAATTTTAATAGTAGCAAATGTCTTATAACTCACCCCTTCCTAAAACACAAGTAGTAAGCAACAACACACAACCAATGCACAAAGAAGACAAGCCAAGAGAATAGTGTCGGTCCAAGCAGCAGCCAGGCCGGCAGTCAGTCACCCAGTCTGTGTCCCCTTGCCTAGTTCCTCAGCAGGGGGATAATTATAGAGCTCTTGTCGAAACACTGACACGGATCTTCTGCCTCCTCATACGTACAATCATTGGTCGTACTACTCCTGACACACATCCCCATTCCAACATAGACAGCAGGGCTAAATTAAGAACATAGTGGACAGTGTCCATGGGCAGCGAGGACGGAGAAACACTTTAACATAATGCAGCAGGGTGTTTGTGAAGCACTGCAGGCCAGCACAGGACATTGCTGAAAAAGTATGATCAAAGGCAATTCACTACATGAGTTTCAGCCCTCATAAAGCTGCTAATGGCATATAAGACTGAATCACTTCTGTGCTGCTAAGTACAGCAGGTGCACAGGGATTTGTCATTGATAGTGCAGTAGGGAGTGGGACATATTGACAGTCACATAGGGTGACCAGACCCTGTCCCGTCCCCCCCCCCCCCTCCCCACACACGCGCGATACTGGAGTACCGGGTTGCAACTTACTACTTGCAATTAAATGATAGCCTATTGGCTATCATTTATAAACTCCTTTGGTGTCTCACATTTTGTTTTAAAATCATGCTTTATTTTTTATTTCCATGCTATTTTAACAGGCTTAAAAACACATCTTGCAGGAAGAGACAATGAGAGAGCTCAACCGATTTTCTCAATAAAAGCTACAGGCTACGAGAGCTTTTATTGAGTTTGTGGGGAAATGGAAGTTTCCGCCCTGTTAACCTGCCTGTCGACTACAACTACAACATGACGTAACGATATCATCCGCTCCCGACCGGATCATACGGACTTTTGAACAGAGACCTCTGAGGTGGTGGAAAGCCTGGTGAGTCGAGGTTACTGCCCTGCCTAAAAGTAGACATTCCAGGTAGACACAGCAGGCTTCAAGCGCGCTCTTTAAAATCCTCCCGGTAGCCACTCCCGCTCCGTATGTTTCTTTGGTATTAAAAGCGTGAAATAAACACAACTTATAATGTAACTTTACCCAGGCTAATGGAAGTTAAGTGGAGTATAGCCTGGGTTGTTATTAAGTGAAAACTGTCACAAGTTAAGTGCGTGACAGTTTGAAAGAGTAGTTAATTCATCTTCATAACAAACTTCCTTGGTCCTTTTGTTTTTATTCTGCAGGTGAGTTAGCTATGTGTACCTAGTAGCTATACTGTATGCTAATTGATAAGCATAACGTATGTGGGTGTGTGCGTTAGACGCGTTGGTTTGTTTGTTCATTTGACTCCCTCCCTCCCTTTGTTAGGGAGGGAGTGAAATGAACAAACAAACAAACATTATACACATTTATAGAATACATATAGCCTTCAGACAATGTTTTGTTTGGGGTGTCACAGCACCAAATTCACGTATTGAACCAATTTTGTTACAACCTGAATTTTATTCTGCAGGTGAGTTAGCTATGTGTACCTAGTAGCTATACTGAGTAGCTAATTGATAAGCATAACGTATGTGTGTGTGCGTTAGAGGGAGCCTCCCTCTAACGCGTTTGTTTGTTTGTTCATTTCACTCCCTCCCTCAGGGAGGGAGTGAAATGAACAAACAAACAAACATTATACACATTTATAGAATACATATAGCCTAAGTTCAGACAATGTTTTGTTTGGGGTGTCACAGCACCAAATTCACGTATTGAACCAATTTTGTTACAACCTGAATTGCACATCTAGATTTCCATCTCAATGTTTTCAAGGCATACCCTATAGTGACGTGTCCAAATTAAGTCCCCACAGCTTGCTTCCTAATTATTTATCCGATATAAAACTAATATTAATGTATATACATACATATACTACGCTGTGTGTATGTTGTGAAAGGATATGGGCTATATGAACTACTAGGCTGTTTATGTTGTAACCGAAAGGATGTAGTATAGGCCTACATATACAGGCTGTGTATGTTTGTCTGCTGTTGCTAGTATAGCCCCTTTCGGAACCATCGGTTAAGCTTTTCTGAAGTTTGGACGTCGCTACCCCTGAGTAGCCTACTTATTCCACTCTCCATGGGAGGCAGATGTACATACCCTCCATTCACGCCGTGCGGTGCTCCGCTTGAGTGTTGGTGAGATGTTTCAAAGATGCATAAAGTGGCTATAGGAGACAACGGAAACGTGGGAGAAATCACATTAAGTGCCGATGCCGTTAAGTATTTTAGTGGAATAAGTACTCGGGGACCCTGGGGTAAGCGTGTCCGAACTTCAGAAAAGCTTAACCGAGGGTTCCGAAAGGGGCTGTTGCTAGTAGTGAGTTGTGACATGGTACAGTGTACTTTACTGTACATGGCTCTTGGTAAGCTCACTTTCTTTCCTTCTACCTTACTTACTAACGGTATACTCAAAGCTTATGGTGTCTCTCTCAACCTGCTCCACAGGTACACCAGCCAGTGTGATGATGACCCCAGTCAGACCCCCAAGCTCAGCTTCTTCTCAGCCCTGAGTCTATTCTCCAGACATGCTGTGAATGCTGGACCCTAGAGCCTGCCCCAAGACCCTGACCACTGCACTACACCTGAATGCTGTGTGCAGACGGTGCAGTACTTAAACATCCAAGGCTGAGTGAGAAGATGGCAGCCAGGAGAATGAGGCTGGTCGGTGCCATTGATACTGGGAGGAAAGTATGGAGGATGGAGATGACTGGAGATGCCGCTGGAGGGCTCATCATCATGAGGGCTTCCAAATGTGATCCTGGCATCACTTATACAACTGATGACGTCAAGTAGAAGACTGCTCAAGGTAGGAACTTTTGTGTTTGTTTGTTTATTTGCTGCTGCTGCTTTGTGTTGTATGCTGTGTGTATACTAGTGTGATTCAAGCTGGTGAACTACTATTACTGTCATTTTGGGACCCAATGACTGCGTGGTGGCACTGAAACATGTTCAGTAACCGTTTCTGTCTCTGGAATGTAAATCTACAGTTAGTATGTTGTGTTGTATCTGCCGTTGCAGGTATGTGAGTTGTAACAGGGAACAGTGTACAGTATGTGGCTCTTGATCACTTCAATAATCGTATGAGTGAATTAGCTATTTCCTTTTGGTTCGAGCTGGAGGTTTGGGGATTTGACATAACAGCCATCAATTCTAAATGGAATTTTCCAATTGAAGACAGATACAGTAGATTATGTGTGTTGTGTTATGGTTGCTGAGGTTCGTTGTGAGTTGTTGTGACAGGGTGGCTGTATTAGTTCATGACATGGTGGTAGCAAATAATCTCTCTTTCTCTCTCTCGCTCTCTCTCTCTCTTGCCATTGATCTTTGATTGGCCTAGTTTCTGTTGCCTCCCTGATTGATTTGCAACAGTTTTAACTGGCCTCTCATTTATTTCGACAGACAGATGTGTTGATGTAGGGAGTCCCCTCAGTGTGGTGCAGACCCCAGAACATGTTCTTCTGTTTACAAACTATAAAACATGTCACCTTGACATTCCAACTGTTTCAGTAAGGCCTGATGGAAGTTGTGTGTGTGTGTGTGTGTGTGTGTGTGTGTGCGTATCTCTTGATTCAATTATCAGATAGTGGACACATCCATGTACCCACACAAAATGTTGACCCACTTTTAAAATAGAAACTTTTTTCAGAATAAATATATTAATAAAAAGGATACTATTTGTTTGACAATTTAATTTACTCATATCCTCCATTTAGGTTAGTTCAAAAAAATAAAACTACTTTAATGTACTCGTTTTCTGTAGCAGTCTGTTTATCTTTACACTGCAGAGTGAATTGGCTGTGCAGCCTAAAAATAGAAAGCACCTCCTTTACAGAATCATAATTCATCCGGTCAGAAACCATCAGCATTTTCCTTTTAAATAATTTGGGGATCCGCTTTATTGTTTCAGGGGATGTGACAGGGAAGTGCTGGCTTTGTGGAAACTGGAGGTTTTCACGGCTTCCTACCATTCACCATTGTGTTCCTATCTGGCGCTGTGAGTGACTCTGCCAACCTCTGCCTATTACTGGTGGAGTTTTAGGGCTCAATCTAGCATCCCACCACTTGGGAGCAGTGGTGTGTCACCAAAGCTAGTCAGTTTACTGGGGAGTGTTGTTGGGTATTATATTGGACACCACACTTAAGGAATTTGAGACAAGATATTTCAAAATAAAAGCATAAAATTCTTCCCACAGGACAATATAGATGAACTATTTTTTTAAATGTATTAATCTGTACATCATAAACCCATATAGCTATAGTACTATATACACCAGAGAATGTCCATATGTGCAGTGTCATTCAAATTGTATTAAATCAGAACTGTTTAAATAAATTATGGTTAATGGCTGTGAGAGGAACCATAAAATTAAGTGTTATGTCCATGTTAAAATGTAAGATTGAATCGGCCCAACAATCAGACACGTATGGGTAAGTCTTCATTGTGCTTTAAGTGGGTTTAAGGCGAAGGACTTTATGCGCCACTTGGGGATCAATCAAACTCGCGGTGCATGGCATTTATGCCCGTTGTTAATGCATTGATTTATAAAGCAAGCTAGGGCATGATCAAGTGGCGCTATTAGCAGCTCTGTGTGTTCTCCCCACCATCTGGCGCTTGCATTCAGAAATGTGCACGGTCGGGACGGGAGGGAAGAAAAGGGGGCCTATAACTTGCCCCGAAAGCTAATGGCTATACCCTCCTCTTTTTTCAGTGCAGCTCTAGGGCCAGGATAGGATATAGGGGAAGTGACATGTTTGATAGAGGCCCTATCAGGCTTCTCATATGTGCATGTAGCAACATCTGCAAGCCGGGGCCGACTTCCTGCTTCAGAGCAGGAGCTATTTGAAGTGGAGAGGGAAAGGAAGGTGCGAGGTTCAAAAGGAAACGGCTCACTGTGTCCAACCGGTTGGTGGTTCCACATGCAGAGCAATTCTCACCGAACCGGCTTTGTAGCCATTATGGAAATTGTTTAATTCAATGCTGTCGTATTTTTCAATTCGAGTTTGGACTCTGCCCTTTAAAAGAGCCATGCACTTTGTCTTGTTTTCCTAACTTGAAAAATTAAATAAAACAGGATTTACTTCATCAGCAAGTTGGTGTACACATGAAACACCAATTACAGCAAATCTGTAATGCTTGGTTATTAAATGACATTCGGTCCTTACTGTGGGCAATTTTATAAGAAATACTAAAGGATGCATGTGATTATACTATTATTGTGGTTTCACATGCCTTCAATTCCATTTATTTTACTATATGCTCCACACAAAAGCACATTTAAATTCGAATCATTATTGCATAGGTCAGTGCAAGCTGATAGAAACACGCACGCACGCAAGCACACACACACGCACACGCATGCACGCACACATAAGCACATAGGCTATAAGTGCAACTTTGCTGTCACCAGGAAAATATGAGAGTGACAGTCTAGTCTGCTAATGTTGCTAAACACTCAGCAGAGAAAAGGATGCCTATTATTTATACATTTACAAATGCAAAAAAAGGGAAACAAATTCAAACATTTATTACTATGATTTACACATACATTCTTAACACATTACAACCAGCATAAAAAGTATTTGCATGGATAAAAGATGGTGATGGCGCGCAGGGAAATGAAGACTGCAAGCCATGGGTCAAACTCAACCGCTTGCAAAGCAGAAACAAAACAGTCTTGTTCTAGTGAATGGAACAACACTGTGCCTGTCTGCCTCTCTGTCTGTTATCTGTAAACGGCAATAAGAATATCTCTCGCTGTCAGGAAGTGGCTTATCAACATCTACACAGAAGTTGAAACACACTTTGAAGTTTCTACCATTGCCAAAAGAAGAGAGAGAGAGAGAGAGAGAGAGAGAGAGAGAGTACAAAAAATAAAAATGCTTAGACAAGACTCCAAGGTGACAGAGAGGAAGGTTGAACAAGACAGACAGATGAAAAGTGAGCCCTCCCGCCCATCGCCCACACCCACCCACCAACCACCCTCCTTCCCACCAACCCACAGTCAAACAATCGGCCCTTCAGCGCCGAGCCGATCTACCCTCCTCTTCTTGTTTGGAGCTCCCATCAACTTCACAGCGGGAGGTGTGGTCCGAAAAGGGAGGCAATTGCTCCAAATTTGTGGGTAATTGAAAACACCTTTATCCCCCTGGTCTTCCTGGTTTAAAGCTGAAAAAAGAAAAGAAAACCCTCTTCTTCCTCCAGGCCACTTTCTATATACCGGTATGGTTCAAATGGCACCACTTTCAGTCCTGTGTCCTCAGGCCTCCCACTGGACTCAATTGATGCAAACTGTGGCTGGGGGGGCCCCCATTTCATGTCTGACGGAGAGGTGACCCACACACGCCGCGTGCCCCACTGTCTCCTGCCCCACCTTCCTCCCAATTGCAGGTATTGATGTGCGGTTATTGTTTCCCTTCCACGCGGGGGGTGGAGTGGTTTGTGTGGAAAATTGGGGGACCCCTCAGGCGTTAGATGGCTTTTATCGATTTCCGACAGCCTATCTTCTCCCATTTACCCTCTTCTTCTCCTGCCGTACAGGCTTTTTAGATAGTGGGGGCTAGTATCTGCCGAGGTGGTTATTGTTGTTAAGTGGCGGCACTCTGTTCCACAGATGCAAAGCCCACGTTTTCCCCTCATGCAGCGTTGATCAATGCATGGAGGGAGAAGTGTCCCACACAATGCAGTGTGCCTGGGGCTCCCTCCCACAGTATTCTGCTGTTTTCAAAAAGCCTTTCTGTTAGACCCGCATTGTGTAATGTGTTTTTAAAATGAAAATTGAACATGTGCTGAATGAGCACTTCGTTGAGACAGTCACATAACACTATAGACTGTGATGTGTGCACTCCACACACATGCACCAACCGGCCATCTACACAGTGTGTGTGGTTGTTTCTCCTTGCTAAAAAGCATATATGTAAAAATAAATCTGGCCTGACTCTAAACTCCTGTTTGCCCCTGCGAGATTTGTTGAAACATGTTGGCACGTCCCTTGCTATTTAACATCTGCTCAGTGCTCACGCCCCCCGAACCCCCCCCCCCCCCCCCCCCCCCCCTGCCGTAAGCACCATGTGTGTATGCAAACCACACCAATGGTCGCAACCAAACGGTTGTGAGGAGTTGCATGGCGAGCCTTTGGTGTGGTTTGGGCTTAACAATCTACCTGCACTATGGTCAACTCAAAATGGCTGCTACAATGATCTGTATCAGATCAGTGTAAAACACATTTAACTACTACGGTAGATACATTCAAACAACCTCTCAACAACCAGGGACTACAGATGAAATTTAGCTTCGGCTAACTCTGGCCCATTTACATTGATGTGAAAACTGACATGTTGTTTAATGAGCTTTGTCCCTGTTAAATAAATAAACCGTCTTCTTCATTTTACAACAAAAACAACGAAAATGAAACTTTGTTTTGCTTTTGGCTGCCGTAGTCTGCTGGGTGTGTGTGAGTGAAATAGGGATGGGATGGGGGCAAAACAGGAGGATGTGCCACACAGGGGAAAAAAACTGGATATTAATTAAGCACTTTTGAACCCTAGCATCCATAATCTGGGTGGAACATTCTGCAAAAATCCGACGCGCTGTGAACTTGTACATTGGTTCTTTTATTTATGGAGGTAGGAAAAGAGCAGACCAAGTACAGAGCCGTGGTGCGCATGCTTGCCCACACGTGTGTGTAATGTAATACCACAGGTCGCACTGCTGTTCGTGGGGTCTTAGAGCATGCTTGATTCCTTATGAGCATGTGGCCATGGTCAGCCATGATGTGAACATGTTTTTTTCTCTGACATCCACACCTCTGCTCCAATATATCCACATTGAGTTCAACTGCATGCTCTGCTATAGATCAGTGGTTCTCAAACGTTGACACTTACTAGCACACGGATCCCATTTGAAAAGATATGCCAGGGACCCCCATAAAGGCCTATTCATAGTCCAGTTGTCGGTGAAGAGGTGACCACAAGAGGTGGTTAGTAAAACAGAGAGTTGTGTTGTGTGAGCGCTGACCACCGTGGCGGGACGTCATGTTCTAGTTTTCCGTGGTCACCTCTTCACCAAAAAACTAGACTATGAATAGACCTTAAGAGAAGATTCTTATGACCCAAGCAGTGATTTTCAACCATTTTCATTTCAAGGTTCCCCCAGTTTGACATGCACTAGACTACGGACCCCCATTTAATGACATTTCTATCTCTGGGACCCCAATTTATATAGCAAAATCAATGCTAATTTAACTCTGAGAGTGTACAAATGGAACCAAATGAACCCGTCATGGTCCATTTGATTCCATCCCCTGGTTCTACCCCCCTGGAACCCCACCTGGTTCCAGGGGGTAGAAACCGGCTATAAACTCCTCTCGAAGCCTCTGCGAATTTAACAGCCCGTTGAGCTGTTATATGACAATCAGCAACCCAATACAATTACAGCATTACAAAAATAGAGCTTTAGGGGGGCTGTTGTGCATCGATGTGAAGGAAGAGGCGAGGTGAGAATTGACTCTCTCCCATCGTGGAAGAGAGCAGAGCGGGGCTCTCCAACCAATGCCAATAACCACCTCTCATCATCACCAACAGCCCTTTGACACTATAGCGACGTTCACCCTTTGGAATATATATATATTTTCACAAGCACGCTGCCTGCTCTCTAGAATATCTCATTTGCAACTTGTCTCTTGTCTGAGTCTCTTTTCATCGCTGTCTCGCTTTTGCATTTAGTCTCTGTCTTTATTTTGGGTCATATGTTATATACACGCACGCTTGACATGCATGTAGGCCTATAACGCAGCACACCTGCACACAAATCTGCTTCTCCCTCTCCCCGGCATTACAGTTTGGTATTTAATGAGATTAAAATCTATTTTTATCCGTAAAACGTTTACCTGCAAGTGAATGCATGCTGGGATGCATGCATCAGAAGACCGCAGCTATTACCAAATGAATGTGAATGAGTTTGCATTTCCATTTTTTCCAGCTCGCCTGTCTCAGTTATTAGCTGTTAGCAATAATTTATCTCACTCCATTTGACTAATTTGCTTTGCCCCCCTTTTCCAGTCTTGACTTTACAGATTACGAGGGTAATAGTGTATCGCACACATTTGGGATTATGAAAATTGCCTGTGAATTAAACCCCTAATTTCATAGCATTCGTGTAATTACTTGTTTAGATTAAACAGAGGTTGAGTGGGGAAATCAAACTGTCAGGGACCGACATTGAGCCTCGATCTGCTCATGAATTCAGATCACCTCCACATTTAGATCTCTTGTAAACCAAACGTGGACATGTCTTTTGTCTATAAATGTCTTAATGTTAGTACAGTAAAAAAAGATAAGATCATGCAGTGACTGTAATGTTATAGCAGCCATGAAGAGAGACTTGTAGTTAAATGTGAGCCACAAAGACAAACATGAGACATGAGACTGGAACCTGCGAGCTCACACAAAGAAACAATTACTTTAATTGCGGAGATGATTAGCATCAACAGCAGTATCAACAGAATTTACAAAATTCAAGCCAATTTCTTGAGGAAAACGTGATTCATCATAACATTTATGTAATTACAGTACCTCATTGTAAAGTAATAATTCCAATAATTACACTAAACCTCAAAACTCCAATCACAGTATTAACTACCAGCTGAAGATTTGATTCATACTTTGGCACAGGCCAAAAAGAACCAAGTTCACAACCCTATGTGCATCTGCTATTTGGGCTATTTGACAGGGCTGTCACGATTATGACATTTTACACAATTATTACATTTCACACATTTAGCGTTTTTGGCTTTGAAGTTGCACGTGGCAGATATGACACGTAAATGTGTAAATAAACAGTGGAAATAGCCGGTCTACAACGCGTCGCACTGCACCGACGCGTTGTGCTTAGATCTGCACCAGTGTTGTCAACTAAAACTACGAATTTTTTTCGTCGACTACCTTTTTTCACTGACGAAAACTAAACAGAAACGAAATGAAAAGATAGATAATACGATGACTAAAACTGAGACTAAATATATTGACAATTTCGTCAACGAATAAAAACTAGACTAAAATGTTATAGGAAGGGACTAGTGGACAAGAGATCCAGTATAAGTAATTTTACAGCAATTTTTACAGTGTAAAATCAACCATTACGACGGCATCAAGGCCCACCAAAAGACAATTTAGTCGACTAAATCAACTGTAGTTTAGTCGACTAAAACTAGACCAACGCTAAAACATTCCAGGTGACTAAAATGTGACTAAAACTGAATGAAGTTTCATTCCAAAGACTATGACTAAAACTAAAATAGAAATTTGCTGCCAAAAACAACACTGATCTGCAGGCACATCTGCTATTTCCATTATTTTTGAAAAAGATATATGAACATTTCTCACGATGGATCACGATGATGACAAAATAATTGCGACGATCTCAAATAATTGCTAGTAGTAGACAATTATGTAATATAAGACAAAGTGTGACATGCCTAATGACAGAGTATAAACGAAGCATAATTAAATGTATATCAAAACCTTCTGTGTCCTTACCCGCAGGTCTCAGGACAATCAAAACGTGGCCATTTCATTCACACACACCATGACAGGCTGTGTTCGTTTGCTTTGCTTTCAGGTAGCCTAATAATGTATTGCATTAGTATGACTGTTGGGGGCAGCTAGCAAGCTGTGCAAACACACAGTGCTAGATCAGGCTGGGATTGATTGAGGCTCAAAGATGGGCACCTGGTGCCAACCGGCCTGGGCCCCATAGAGTGGAACCAGTCAAATTAGCCATTATTTAGAGTTGAAACTAAGCAAAGGTTAATGGAGGTACTGACTTTGGCGTTGTGACTTTATACTGCCAGGTGGCGGCGGCATGAAATGTTGTTTTCAGCAATGTGATATAATTACAGTGTAGCTAATTGCTTAGAAGTATGTAAGAATGATCTAGTGAATCTAGATTACATCATCTATTCTCTTATAGAGCAGGACTATTATGTTCCAAGCACTGTGGTCAAAGAACAAATTAAGAAACATGCTGGAAAATCTGCATTCAACTTTTACAGCTGAGAGGGATTCAAACATGTACAGTACATGGTTAGATCACCAGGCCGAAGGCATGGGGAGAGAGTTATGTTTTGCAGTCGGTGTGTGCGTGCGTCCGTCTGTCTGCATACAGCTAATTTCCGGCACCGTTAAAATACAGGAGTGCTTCTACGGGCCGTCGGCATGGAACAAGCTCCCACTGTACCTTCGTCAGGCAGCCTCTGTAGACATTTTTAAAGCACAGCTCAAGACCCACTTCTACAACATTGCTTTTAATTGATCTTTTATTTTTTGTTATTCATGTCCTCACTGTATTGCATTACAGTGAGGACTGTAATGCAAAAAGTCTTGTCTCTTCTCGTCTCCTCAGCGTGCGTGCATTTAAAATGAACCAAACGGATCATTTGTTTTTTACACACACAATCATCATAGTTTTAGCAGAAGCAGATGCTTCTTTGGGGCAGCGGTGGCCTAAGGGTTAGGGTTTCCGGTTCGATTCCCCGGACAGGCAGGAAAAATCTGGGTGGGGAAGTGATTGTCATCACCCACCCAACACCGTTGAAGTGCCCTTGAGCAAGGCACTGGACCCTCAACTGCTCCCCCTGGAGCTGCTTAGTGGCCAACCGTATAAGACTGTGGTTGTAATGTGTGTGTGTGTGTGTGTGTGTGTGTGTGTGTGTGTGCGTGTGTGTGTGGCTGTCTGTGTGTTTATATGTGCAGGGCGTTGCTGAAAATGAGCACCTGTGCTCAGCTACTTCACTGGGTAAATAAAGAATATATATATATTTTATAGTACCGGTCTTGGCTGAATATTAAGGCGCGACACTCAATGCACTTATAAACGGCTCCTACTTTTCTCTCTTCTTTATCCACGTGTGGGGAATGGGATACACGGACAGAGTTGTTATGGTTGTTTTAAACCTTCTTATATTAATTTGATTTGAGCTTTGCTAGTTTGCTTTCACCTCGTTGAGGTCAACACTGTTGTCGGGATCCGTATATCAAGTCTAATTGCACGCCGGTGTTTTCATTCAAATCAGCGCAAGACAAACCAGTACACAGTGACGTCAACTGAACTTACAGTCAGCAGACAGTCACCTGTCATGCTCTCCAGTATGGAGAAGCCGACTTTTCTCTCTCGTAGTACGGTAGTACGTCGTTAAACAACTCCTTTTTGTTCTGGGCTTCTTTGGCTTTGGGCAGGTCCATATACCGGTATAGCCATATATAAAGACCCTTTTGGTCTGACTCGGTCGGATTTTGACTTATTTTTTTTCTCCACCAAAATCATCTGGGTCGTGCATAATTTATATATGACCATACCAGATTAACACTGGTGTCCCTATAATTGGCTGTTTATTCATAAATAACAATAGCAAAAAAATTGCATTTTGTGTATTTTGTAAATGTGTATATTCGCCATTTGTCATAATGACAACGTACAGTATACAGGGATTAAGTTGTAAAATAAAGAAACCTTTAGGAATAAAACCTCAGGTTTTCATATGCGTCTGTGCGCCGACGCAGGGAGTTGCGGTTGAAGTATACCAACATTGGCGAGGTCAGCCCAGGTGGTCTGTGTTCCACGTTGTAGCAGTGAGTGAGGCAGATGTGGGCTGGGCCTCGTCAGCAAGTATATAGTATAGCACAGCAAGAGCAGGGGGAGCCGGGAGGTGGGCGCTGCTGGAGGATGGAGCTGCTATACGCTGGGAGGAGGGAGCTGCTGGAGGAGGGAGCTGCTATACGCTGGGAGGAGGGAGCTGCTGGAGGAGGGAGCTGCTGGAGGAGGGAGCTGCTATATGCTGGGAGGAGGGAGCTGCTATATGCTGCTGCCGCCTCGGTGAACCCCAAATCAAACCAGATGGACTCATTTATGCACAATTAGCAGTGTGCTGTGAACGGAGCCTCGCTGGCTCACCTAGTGTTATTATTACTCTAGCTTTTGTCTGGGCGCGGGACGGGAGGAGTCTGGCAGCCCCCCTAACTAAGCTGTATTTGATGGGAGTCTGACCCCCCCCAGACCCACTAGGAAATGGTTGGGTCGGGGACGCGGCCCTGAGAAACCTGAACAGAGGATGCAGAGGAATAGCTCGGGGGGGGGGGGGGGGTTATCTGTGTTGCAGGCCAGGCCAGGTCAGGGCAAGGCAGTGTATATGCAAACAGTGGCCGAAGCGATTGTGGAAAGCAGGAAAGGAAAATTAAATGCTGCATCTGGCTGGACACCCGAGACCTCTCACAACAGCGAGTCCTCATAACCAGTGGTGTGAAGTAACTAAGTACATTTACTTAAGTACTGTACTTTAGTACAATGTTGAAGTATTTGTTCTTTACTTGAGTATTTCCAAATTCAAATACTACATATCGGTTACAAATATTGTACTTTTACTCAACTGCATACTTATTTGAAAACTTTAGTTACTAGTTACTTTGAAGACTTTGATTATTATTACAAAACATACATCCACATAACCACTTCAGAGTCCTATATACATTTGATATGCATATCCATAATATACATTGCAAATGTATATACTATATAGGTATGAAGTGGTATATTATACCACTTCATACCTATATACATTTGAAATAGCCGATCTATAATCTCACATGTGTCGTCACGCGACGCATTGTGAGCCTAGAGATCTGCTGTTTTCTGTTTTTTGTGATTTTTATACTTTAGAAAACTTGAAATAAGCCATTCTGCATAACCACATACGTTTACTTTAGCTCCTTTAAGTACATTTCGATGCCAATGCCAATACTTTTGTACTTCTACACTTTTACCTATGTACAAAATGGGAATACGTTTTCCACCACTGCTCATAACAGAAATCCTGAGAAGATATAGTCCGAACTCCTCTCTCTCCCTCTCCCAGTCTCTTCCTCTAAGGTCTAAGCGTTCGTCTCACAGCAGTGGAGCCAGAGAGCAATTGGGCGCGAGTGTCCTGTTACCAAGTGCCCTTGGAAGAAGGGGGGGGGGGGGGGGGGGGGTTGAATTAAGTCTCACACAGGAATGTTGCTATTGCCCCCCCATCCCTCTCTCTGTCGCACGCACACACACGCGCACACACACACACACACACACACACACACACACACACACACACGGTCTCTCTCTCTTTCTCTCCCTCACTCTTTCCTTCGCTCTTTCTCGTCTAATCGTTCCCTCCATCGCTTACTTGGCCTTTGCTTGACTCCCTCCCTGATGGTCCACTTCACTTTGCTCATAAACAATACTCCAAGCCCTCCCCCCTACACACACACACACACACACACACACACACACACACACCTTCATATTCCTGCCTATAGTGCCTACCAACACAAACCTCTCTCGCTGCATGCCTCGCCTACCTCCAAGTCATATCAGACCTTTCAGCAGTAATTAGTTGAGGGACTGCAGCACAGCAAGATATTTCCCTAATTCGTGCCCATCTCTGGGAGGAGGAGAAGAAGGGAGGCAGCTAGAGCCTGCTGAGATAACGAGAGGAGCTCATCATTCGCATCCAAACAAAGCTCTGAGTCTTTTGTGTAAAGAAAAGGGAAAAAAACCTGCCTTTTTATGTCTTTATTGTGTGTAAAAGAGGCTCTCCGCACGGAAACCACTTGAAAGACTACAAAGGAAGGCATAGCATATTGCAGCATGTTTGTGCACCAAGAGACGCCTATTGTCTGCAGACAGAACTTTGGGTTACTTAAATGCAGATCGCATTACCGCGATTCTTTCAGCCAGGGGGCGAGGGGGGGGGGCTTGTCATCGAACTGCCGAACTTTACCTCGAAGCGTGGGTGTTCCTGGCACAAGGAGGGAGAGCGCTGCTATAGCTCGGTGCAGTGATACTGTGTGTGCGTTCGTCCCACGGGCATGCAGGCCACCGAGTGAGGACGGCGCACACTGCAGGCAGCCCCCGTTTTTCGAAAGCCCTTCTCAGTGAAACAACTCTCGCCTCTAATTGTCCCCGTATTGCTTATCAACACTGCCGATCCCAACTAGAGCGGAAAGACAGAGCAATTTTCCCATTACGATGGGAGCAGAAAATGGAGGAGAGCCGATTGAGGAGGAGGAGGCGAGGGAGCCATGGGTGTCTCCAGAGAGGGAGAGGTGCAGATGGCTTCATCTCTACACTGACAGGAGGGGGTGGGGGGAATTTACGCACGCACGAGTTCAAAAACCAGAGAGCGCACGCACACACGCGTGCACACACACACACACACACACACACACACGTAAAGTCGCACACAGACACGCGCATGCATTCTCACATACCGACAACATGCAATCAATTAGCTTTTAACCTCCTTTCTATAGCCAGCTCCTTTCAAGGCCATGGTCCCACAGAGAGCATGGCTGACTGTGGAGGAGGAGGAGACAATTCAATGAGCACTCTCACATCAGAGCTGTGTTTTAAAGCCCGTTAGATAAGCTAAGCTACGGTTCAAAACTGTCCAGCCCTGTGTGTTTGTGTTTGTGTGTGTGTGTGTGTGTGTGTGTGTGTATCCTGGGATCCTCCCAATTAAGAGTGAGGAAGGATCCATATAGTTTTTCATATACAGTAAATACAGTAAATGTTTATGTATTTCCCGTTGGAACACGGGGGAGAGATTTACATTAAACTTCAAAAGGGGGGAAATCTAGATTTTTTTTGTTGTTGTTGCAGTTCCGTCTTCCAAGTCCTGGGAGGGAAAGGAATGCAGGGCCACTGTGGTAGGATGGTTATGACAACAAACGACCTTGTGATAAAATCATACGCAGCACACATACCGCCCGACCCGGGATTCAACCTGGAGCTCTTTCCTTCAGCCACCCTATAGTGTTCGGATGAGTTTGTTTACTCATGCTTTCTCCAAAGAATGTTTATTCAGATACACATGCTGCCACTGTGTATACTATATACAGGAGACTGTAAAGAGTCCAGACGCCCCAAGAACAGGTTAAAGGAGACACTGATAGTGTGTGTGTGTTTGTGTGTGTGTGTGTGTGTGTGTGTGTGTGTGTGTGTGTGTGTGTGTGTGTGTGTGTGTGTGTGTGTGTGAGAGAGCGAGAGAGAGAGAGAGAGAGACTGACTATCCTAAACTCTCCCGTTATTATCGATGCAGACATCTTTAAGTGTCTGCAGTCTGGCTCCACAAGGCTTATCAGAGTTCCTCATTGGCTTACGCAATTACAGAAAACACACAAAAAGTGTGTGGTCACATATACACTCGTGCAGAGCGCACGTGTGCGTGCGCACACACACACACACACACACACACACACACACACACACACACACACACACACACTGTATATACTGTTATACTCTTGTGTGTGTGTATGTACACAGTACACACACACACATACATACACATGTATGTATGTATATATACATACACATACAATCTCTCACACACACACCCACACACACAGACACACACACACACACACACACACAGACACACACACGCGCAGTCATTTACCAGCCCACTTAGGTCCAAAATAGATCAACTTAACCTAGAAGCAGCAGAGTGGCTCTGCAGACTGTCACAGCTTAAGGCTCATGAGTCTAATAGACAGAAATAATTGCATGAAGCTTCACTAGGAGCATCCATCACTAGATTGAAGAGCAAGTCATACAGATAGGGCCCTCTTTGTTTCAGATATACCCCCCCCCCCCCCCCCCTACTATCACTCTTATCTCTAGAAGTTCATGACCGGTAGAATAAGCAAGCAAAGAGAGAGAGAGACAGACAGAGAGAGAGAGAGAGAGAGAGGGGGGGGGGGGGGAGAGAGAGAGATGCGGGCCTGAGATAGGTGGGTGCCTGTTCATGAGATCCCTTATCTCGTGCCACCTCTCAGCCTCTCACAACCTCTGCTGTGAATAGAAAGTTAATTTCAGAGAGCAGGCGGTGGTTATAGGCTAACGCTAACAGACGACCAAAAGCAAACCACTAACTGACAACAACATCATCATCATCGCATTTCTGCAGAATGCACTGCTCTTCCGCACGCACTCAGACACACACACACACACACACACACACACACACACACACACACACACACACACACACACACACCACGAGTGGTTTTGCATGCCTTGCGTTATTGTTCTGTCTGTAAATGGTGCATTTATATAGCGCCTTCATCCAAGGCGCTTTACATAGATTGGGCATTACATTCACACACACATTCATACACAGATGGCGGTGGAAACCATGCAAGGCACCAACCAGCACATAAGGAGCAATTAGGGCTTTCAGTGTCTTGCTCAAGGACACTTCGACACTAACTCTGGGGGAGCCCGGGTTTGAACTGGCGACCTTGCTGTTACCATCGAGCCACTCTACCCCTGAGCCTCTGTCTGCCTGCCTGCCTGTCTGCCTGCCATGATGCTGCCCATTCTTTCTCTTTTTCACCAGCTTTCTACCTCTCTCTGCCACACACACACAAGAATCCAACACACACACACGCGCACGCACACACACCCCTCCTCCATTGTCTGCCTTTTGCAGGTGTATGGGTGCTGATAAGGCCCCGTGGTTCAGTGAGGTGGGCCTGTGTTGGGAGATCTTTGCCCCCTTGGCTCTGCACTGGCATTTCCAAGGTTGGGTGGCACCGTGGAGGAGGGCAACGCAGCGCTGCTTATCAACCCGGGGCCCAGACGGCCCAGCGGAGCCACGGGAAGTTGGCCCCATGCCCCGGTGTGCTTATCCCATTCAGGACGGGCGAACCCCTTTTGGTGTTTCCTTTAAGCATTATGTTATACTTTAGCTATTGAAAAATAGCATATCTGCAAGAGCTTGTAGATCTGCAATTGTTTTGAAAAATCTTGAAAGCGTGTTCCAGAGCGAGCGTTTTTAACTCAAATCTTTGCTTCCAGGGAGTCCCTGGATGAACGTATTTTCAGATGGGGGTTGGCGGCCAATTACATATAATCCCGGGGGTCCTTGACATGAAATAGTTTGAGAACAGAACAACTCATATAGAAACATTGGTTTTTCAGCCTTTCGGCTGCAGGTCTAACTGGGTTATGCCCCCCTCCCCCCCCCACAACCACCGTTTCGGGGGCCTAACCTCTCCCGAGAGCCTGAGCATTGTCTTGTGCAAGTCCCCCCCCCCCCCCCTCCCCTCTGTGTCAGGATAAACCACACAGTCCACCAGTCTCAGGGTGAGACTGACTGAGCCCCCCTGAATCTGCGCTGCTGCTCACCTCCTCAACCCCATTCTGCAGTGATATCTCTGTCTGAAATGCCAAACCACCGTATCACACTTACACTGACATTTGATGCTGCACTTGTGATCACTGACTGCGCGTGTTTCCGCTATACTGACTGTCTGCAGTTGTCCCTTTTAGAGACAGACAACTATGGATGAGTATGCTACTGTAGGTGAGAAATAGGTGCTAAAGCCCTGAGCCTGAGAAAATAGCAGATCTACAAGCTCAAAACGCATTGTGAGCTTTCTAGCTTGGCTATTATCGGTGCGTGTCACCAGCACATGGTCACCTATATACATCAGGTGTTATCCTTCAGAGGGACTATTAGTCCGGCAGTCGAGGTGGACGGATGGGAAATTTGGTATATAGTATTTTTTTATTGGCCTAAAATATTATCTACCGTATATACTTGTTGGCCGGCTGTCGGTATTGGGCACTTTTTTATAGGGGTTTCTTAGTTGTGACCCTACCATTAACATCCTATGGCAGGCAAAAATGTTAAAAATGTCAAACATTCCTTTTGCTTTAAGTAGCATGTCAAACTAGGGGGTTTTCATGATTCTGAATCGATTCCAAGCATTAGTTTTGCACAAAATACACTCTGTGGGCTAAAAACAGTCATAGCCACTTGCTGACCTCATCACATTTGTCATGACGTCTATGGCTGTTTTTAGCCCAAGGAGTGTTTTCTGTGCAAAACTAATTTTTGACAAACAATTTTGCCTGCCATAGGATGTTAATGGTAGGGTCACAAGAAAGAAACCCCTAAATTGCCCAATAGTGACAGCCGGGCAGCAAGTGGATTCATGAATGTATGTATATAGACAATATTTTAGGCCAATACAACTTTAAACAAAAGAAGCCTGTCGGCTGCCAGACTATATGCGTCCTGAAGTGAAATACAATACGTGTGTCTGAGTTTAGAACTCCTAAACACTGTTGTGTGAGTGAAACAAAAGGACTTCTTTCATGCTTTTCAGGGAAGCTTTGCAGAGCATGATGGATGGCTTTCTTGTTCAATAACAACCCGCTTTACACTCGTACACTTAAACACAAACGCACCTTTAAGAAGCCCAGGTGTGTGTGTGTGTGTGTGTGTGTGTGTGTGTGTCACACGCAGTGCATGGCAATGCCTTGCTTAAAGTCAACCTCACAGCAGCTGTGGAAGGAGGGTTGAGAGGCAACTGAAGTTGTGTATAGTACTTGAGCGACATAACATGCCAGGTCACGGGTCAACAATTGTCATGCCGAAGCAATGACAAACGATCTTCAAATCTCATTGGTGACGATCGCAGGTGCACTTATTGGCACTATAGTGTTTTAGACACGGAGCAGCATTTCATATTGTACAGCGTAAATACATGTTTAATCGTCCACTGTCAATGGCCTGGCGAAAGACCCCTAGAGGGAGTGGGGAGGGGGCTAATGCCTAAATGTGACCAGTGATGTAAAAATCACACCTGTGTGACTGTGAAGTGAGGGGCACTCTTATCTTTGCTCAGACACATACAGTATGACGTAAATCCTCCATTCATTGCCAATGGGAATCTACTCTTTGTGTATAGGACAAAAACAGCCGATTTGCTCATTCATATGATGCAAATTCTCCTTCATTGTCAATGGGAATGTAATGTTTGTGTAAGACGGAAATCTACACTAATAGCTGAATAGGAGGCCCCTCAAAAACATAGGTCAACTTGCAGACCTGGGTATATATGCTGTGAATGGCAACAAGTTTACAAGCCAGTGTTTACCTGCAGGCAGGGCTCGACGCTTAGCATTTTTCCAAGTAGCGCCTAAGTTGAAAGATCTAGTAGCACACAAATTATTTTAGGAGCACGATGAAAAGTTATCAAATACCGGTAATGTGTTTTTGGGGGGCGCTAGCCCCTCCTATATAAAGCTTTAGTCCCCACACGTCTCAATATTTGCCATTGACAGTGAGGCCACTGACTAGCTCTGGTCCATAGCTCTAGCTTGTAGCTCTGCTCTTTTTGGCGAACGACACCGCCGTTCAGAAATATAAATTTAGGTATAGAACCGCGACTATAGAATGTGCACTTGCTGTAGACAGAGACTTGTCTTTATCACGATTGAATGGTCAAATCCTGTAGTCGCACCTGTGCTACAAATTGAATTTTACAACTCGCATGGTGATATTTTTAGTCGCAAATGCGAGTACCTAGTCGCACTGTCGAGCCCTGCCTGCAGGGACAGTGCTTCTCATACATTAGTTGTTTAGAGGTTGCATAGACGTTTATCCCGATCCTCTCATGTAAACCTGCGTGTCTGAATTCAATGCTGCGGCTGATGATTAGTCGTTATTATAACACTTTGGTGCGTGTACATGCGTGCAGCACCTGCACCGTGCATTGATTTAAGGGTTCCCGGTTTGAAGGGCTGAATATATGGTCATCCTAGTCAAAACCAGAGCGCTCTGAAATCAGAGCAGATCCCGAACGCACTCTTAAAGGGGACTTGAAACCCTATAGGCTGAGTTTGTAGCTTAAAAACTACAGTCCCTATTCAAACACACATACTACATATTTTGTAAAGTTCAAATTGTGCTACTGTTATCTACTACAAGTACTATTATTAACACTGAGTAACTGGAGTTTCTTCCAGCGCCGAAATGTCCCTTTAAGCTCGATTCGTATACTCTGTTGTACAAATGGAGTGGCACGCCAAATATCAACCAACTGAAAGCTCACAACCGCGTTGCATCGTGACACGCCGAGAGGCACGACACAGTCCAAAGTAAGCATTAGCAATTAGCATGTCACACATGCTATAGCAGCTCCGTATACACATTCACAGTGCCTTGACAGTGCTCGCTTGCGTTCAACTTCTTCAAAGTTAAAAATAGAATGACATGCGGGCTGAATGATATATGATCTTGGTCATTCATCTAAATTGGACAAATGAGGCCCACACGTCTGAGCCGTGAAAGAACCATGCACAATGGGTCTGGATGAATGAGAGGTGTGTGTGTGTGTGTGTGTGTGTGTGTGTGTGCGCGCATAAACTTACGCAAGCACGTGTTTATGTTCATGCGCATGTGCCTCCTCTATGCATGTGTGTGTGTGCCTGCGTGTGAAGGGACCGGGTGCATGTGTGATCGTGCAGGACTGCGTGCACACGTGTGTGTAGATGTGTGTGTGTGGGGGGGGGGGGGGTGGGGGACGTTGCATCTGCTCCTCATTAAAAGGCGCTAATGAACGCACGTGTGTTCCACCTGGCTTCGTGCAGTGTGTGTGTGTGTGTGTGTGTGTGTGTGTGTGCGCATGTGCGTGCATGCACGTGTGTGTGTGTGTTAGGCTTTGGTGCACACAGTGACGAGGGCCTGGCCTTCTCCCCGGCACTCCTGAGTTCTGGTAGAAAGGAAAAAAATGTCTGCAGACAAACAGGAGGGTTTGGAGTCCCCAGACACTCATCTGACAACAGTTTGACGCTTTCACCTCTAATGATGAAGGTGCCGTTCACTGGAGGCCTCTCTCTTTACCTTGAAAGAACAACAAGTTCACTGGAGGCCTCTCTCTTTACCTTGAAAGAACAAGCAGTGATGATTCCACCATGAAGCCCCCAGATAGCCAACCAGTCTTTCCCATACTGCCCCTGCCTCCCCGTTTGTCTCTGTCCCCACGCACACACGCACACAAACACACACACACACACACACACACACACACACACACACACACACACACACACACACACACACACACAAGCTGCACTAGTCATGTGTCACAGTTCTGCCCGGCTTTGCTCCTCTGCACTGAGCTACATTATTCAAAACGAGACGACGGTGAAATATTCCTATCAATTCTTAACTGTGACCAGGTAACATTAACAATAACATGTTAAGTCTCAAGGTCGATTTTGACATCAGGCAGGCTACTTCTATTTGTCAAGAATAACGTTAAATTCGGAAATAAACAATGTGCATAAACTTAACCGCGTAAGTTCTATAGTTAGTCCAATTGTCATTGCTTCTACCTTTCTGCAAAGTACAACCAGTCCCACTTGTACAGTTTATAACGACGGTATATTTGTCTGTCGGCGGAGGGTGTGTAGACTAGAGCCCAGGATCACATTAGTTGATTGACACAGGGGTGAAAAATGGGTTACAAAATCGTGGGATAAAAAATATATTAAAAAAGGTATACTTGTCTGTCAACATCCCGCATAGCGCGTATGCATTGGGCAGCAGCAGTG